>NW_022589723.1:1900855-1913601 GCF_004348235.1 Phoca vitulina | reverse complement strand
GCAATTGCACTACTGGGTATTTACCCCAAAGATACAAATGTAGGGATCTGAAGGGGTACGTGCACCCCAATGCTTATAGCAGCAATGTCCACAGTAGCCAAACTATGGAAAGAGCCAAGATGTCCATCAACAGATGAATGGATAAAGAAGATGTGGTATATATATATACAATGGAATATTATGCAGCCATCAAAAGGAATGAAACCTTGCCATTTGCAATGACATGGATGGAACTGGAGGGTATTATGCTGAGCGAAATAAGTCGGTCAGAAAAAGACATGTATCATATGATCTCACTGATATGAGAAATTCTTAATCTCAGGAAACAAACTGAGGGTTGCTGGAGTGGTGGGGGGTGGGAGGGATGGGGTGGCTGGGTGATAGACATTGGGGAGGGTATGTGCTATGGTGAGTGCTGTGAATTGTGTAAGACTGTTGAATCACAGACCTGTACCTCTTAAATAAATAATACATTATATGTTTAAAAAAAAAAAAGATAGCAGGAAGGGAAAAATGAAGGGGGGGAAATCGGAGGGGGAGATGAACCATGAGAGACTATGGACTCTGAAAAACAAACTGAGAGTTCTAGAGGGGAGGGGGGTAGGGGGATAGGTTAGCCTGGTGATGGGTATTAAAGAGGGCACGTACTGAATGGAGCACTGGATGTTATATGCAAACAATGAATCATGGAACACTACATCAAAAACTAATGATGTAATGTATGGTGATTAACATAACATAATAAAATAAAATAAAAAAATGAAAAAATATTTATTTACTTGACAGAAAGAGAGAGAGAGAGAGAGTGCTTGTGGGAGCACATGCACAAGCAGGGGGAGTGGCAGGCTAAGGGAGAGGGAGAAGCAGGCTTCCCGCTCAGCAGGGAGCCCAATGCCGGGCTGGATCCCAGGACCCTGGGATCATGACCTGAGCTGAAGGCAGATGCCTACCCGACTGAGCCACCCAGGCGCCCCATGTTGAAAGAAGTATTAATGATTAATTTACACAGAGGAAGCAGAGATGTTATTGGAAAGGTTCCTAGAGACACACTGGGCAAAAAATATAGACATTAGTTTCCTTGATTGAACATATTTTATTTAAAGAGCAGTAGAAACAAATAAGTGAAAATGTTATGTGTAACTTTAATGAGGTATTTATTACAAATGTTGAAACACCCAATCAAACTGAATATGCCTTACCATTTTTGGCTTGACATTTATCCAAGACTATTAAACTCTTATATATAAACTCTTGGGGGAATGTTTTATCTGACCAAGAAACCATTTTCAAGCAATCCAGGGCCTCTAAATACACCTCCTTGGGTGATTATTCTCCTTTGGAACAGCTATTATTTCTATGCATTTTTTTTAATAAACAAGGTGATTGAATATTGGACACTACATTTTTAGAATAATACAAAGGCAGACAAATTGCAAAAAGCTCTGGTTTGTATTTATCTAAAGTATTGATAGTGTTAAGGAAATTCTCTCTCTACTTATAATCACTCAAATCTAAACACAAAACTAAAATAGCATCCTAAACTGTCAAAATCAAGTTTGTGTTTGAGGCTCAATATATGTAACACATAGTTGATTTTGTTCTTTTCTAAGTTAAGCTAAAATTGAAATAGGAATTAAAAAACTAGAATTTATTGATTTTGATTTATGTAAAGTTCATTTTATGTATTAAATCCATAAGTTTACTATGGGATATATTTATCATTTTTGAGGTATTCATTTATAATTGAGAATAAACACAATTATCAGGTCCCAGAAAATGTCACCCAGAAAATGGTATTTGAATGTTAAGTTTATTCCTACGAATCAGCTCAGTTTTCTGTTCTCATCACTCTTCATGATGGAAGTAGGTGAAGTCAATTTATTCTCTGTGGTTAGCAAAATAAATTATGTCACCTCTGACTCAACAATTTCTACAGGTAGACTTTTGTTGAACTATTTCTCCAAATGGTAGTTCTTACCATAGTAATGATGACAGTCATGTGAGTTGCAATGTTCTTGGTGAGCCTGAAGCATGTTTTATGTAGATCTGCTCCATTCATTTTGAGATCCCATGAGGACCCACAATCCGTTTACACAGTCTTCTCATGGCCACTCTCATGTCTTTGTTTCTTAATGTATAGATGGCAGGATTCAAGACGGGGGTGATAGCAAAGTCAACAATGAACAAGTACTTATCCAGTGATGTTGTAGGGAAAGGCCACACATAGAGAAACATACATGGCATAAAAAACAAAATCACTACAGTGATGTGAGCTGACAATGTGACAAATGCTTTGGACAAGTCCCCCGAAGAACGTTTCCAGACAGTGACCAAAATGAAGATATAGGATATAATTAAAGAGAAGAAGGTAGCCATGGATATAAACCCACTGTTAGCAATGATTACAAACTCTAGCTTGTATGTGTCTATACAAGCAAGTTTCATGACCCAAGGAAAATCACAGTAAAAACTATCTACTTCATTAGGGCCACAAAAGGGCAAGTTTATGACAAAAACAAACTGAGATACAGCATGGATTATCCCCACTATCCAGGCAGCCACTAATAAGGAAACACACATTTTGGGGCTCATGATGGTCAGGTAGTGGAGAGGCTTACAGATTGCAGTGTACCGGTCATAGGCCATGGCTATGAGCAGCACCATCTCACCTCCACCCATGACATGAATAAAAAATATCTGTATCATGCATTTTGGAAAGGAAATGATGTTGCGGTCGGTGAAAAGATCAGAGATTGTCTTGGGCACTGTGGTAGATGACAGACCTAGATCAAGTAGAGAGAGGTTGGCCAATAGGAAGTACATGGGGGAGTGTAAATGAGAGTCAGTAATTACCGTGAGCACAATGAAGAGGTTTCCCAGGATAATTCCCATGTAGAACACAGAGAAGAACCAAAAGAGAAAACGATGCATCTCCCATGAATTTGAAAGTCCAATCAATACAAATTCAGATACCACAGAGTCATTTGTTGTATCCATTGGCTCAATCAGTAGAGAAGATGCTGAAGTATTCTGAAGGTAGAAAATAAGGAAGAATTGAGAAATATGAGTACTGAACATTGATGTGTTGTTTGCCCATCATTGCTTTTGTGGGAACTATGTTGCAAATGCCAAAATGTGAAGTTGGAAAACATACAGAGAGGGCGGGTGAAAGGAAGATAAATGAATAGGAGAAATGAAATAATCAAAAGATTAGAGAGAGAAGGAAACAACATTATTTGGAAATATGGAGGAATTAAGAGCAAAGAGTAACACCTCCTGGTAGAGAGCCTCTTACCATGCTCATTGTGCTTCTTTAGTCTTTTCTATTTATATTCAAGAAAACACCTTTTGTGTCATGAATAGTCATAATTTTAATATTCAAATTTAATCACATTTGTACACACATATTCTAGCAGAATGTACTCTCTGATTATTTTTTTACTTCATACCTGTGAAATCTCAGGCATTAATCACTCATAGAATTGTCACCGACAATGAGTGAGAGTGTCGAATCTGAGAGGAATGCTTACATAAAATGAAAAGGCTTAGTCCTTTGATAGTTTACAATACTTGTGATTGCAACAAATCACTTGGAGAATTATGATACACTTTAAGTCACGTGAACCTCCAAATCCCAAAGAGAGAGTGTCAGAAGACTCAGAAAAAGGGCTTCTCTGTACTTTGCTAGGATTGAGAGAGATTTTATAATCTAGGTGTAATCATGATACACTAGGTGTAATCATGATACACTAAGAGCATGTAAGAACTACAGGACCTCAGAGAGTCATTAAAGTTAAAGGTCATGAGAACTTGTCTTCAAGTATTTGAATTTTTTCAGCTAAAATGCTGGTGAGTAAAATTTGAAGGTGAGTAAAATTGCTACAACCACTTTTTCAAGGGGAATATCTGTTATCTTTATGGATAAATAGAAAGGTTGAAGATGTATATATTATAATACATAATTGGATCCATTCATTATTTAATCTAAAGTGAAAATTTAAAAGTATACTTAAAAGAGATAAGATATGAGAAGATATGCAGAAAGGGGAATTTGATAAGATTAATACTTGAATGAGTGTGGCCATTATAAATGATGCAAAGTTAGATTTGTTGACATGTTCACTAAATTATAAAGTGACAAAAATTGTTTAGAGATGAGTGTGTATTATGTGATATGCTCTTTATAAGTATACACTACAAAAATATGTAAATATTTTCATTGACATCTCAAGAAGATCACTGGATAATGATGTTTTAGGTAATTTTAATATTAAAAAGGCTGACCATGTGTATTTTGTATTTTTCTATATTGGCCATGTGTTTATAATAAAAATTGTGGAAAGATAGACATGCAGAGAAGAAACTGGTGGTTGCCAGATGCAAGGGTGGAAGAGGGTTGGACAGAAATGGGTGAAGGGAGTGGGAAATATAGGCTTCCAGTCATGAAATGAATAAGTCATGGGGATGAAATGTACAGCATAGAGAATATTTTTGATGGTATTATAATAGTGTTATATGGTAACAGATTGTAGTCACACTTGTGAACATAACAGTATATATATTTTATAAAATATTTATTTTTATATTATTTATATATATTATATTTATATACTAAGAAATGAAGGTGAATTCAAACCAGTTAAAAATTTTTTGCTTGTTTTTTCTTTCTTTGAAAGCATTGAAGAATCAGAAATTCTTTGGAGGCAGAGTCCCAAAAGAGATGGTTGCTATCCCTGCTCGATATTTTGACTTTAACATTCAGAACATAGGAACCTTTTTAAGTAGGTAATGCAGAAAATCAGATAGAACTTAGGTCTTTCAATTTTAGTGATTGAAAATTCCCACTCCCTAAGGGGCCAAGAACAATCATAACCTACCTAAAACTGAAAGCACAAAGAAGTAAAGCTGTCCAAAATCATTTTGCCAATGTCCTGTCACTGTTGTACCGTATTCATGAATTTTCCTTTTAATCTGTACTCTTAACCATCTTAGCTTGCTTCTCTAATAGAGGTCCTTTTCAGAGCTGATGGACACCAGTTCTATTAACTCATACTCATTTTTATCATTCTCCCTCTAATTCTTGACCTAGTCATTGGCTAACATCATCAAATGTTTTATCAAATATGCCAGGTGGAGGGAACTGACTCACCCCATCATTCCCTTTATGAGGGCAAAGAATCATTTCCATTTGTGTAGTCTGTTAGGTGCATGAGTGGGAGTAGAGTGCGCAAGACAGATTTACCATATTTGGTCCTCACAATGGGAAACATGGAATATCACATAAGATGGTGAAGAAAGTGGTGAGAGATACAAGATCCTTGAGATATCAACCCACCAAAGAGACATCATAAATGTTAATTCTTTCAGAAATATCTCCTTAGGTCATAATATAATTTTGTGATTACAATAGTAAGAATAGTGTTCAAGGGATTGGAATAACTAGTGACAGAAGGAAAGTATACCAATGGAAAAGAAAGAGAAAGTGGAATGGGAGTATAAGAAGAGAGAGTTTGCTGTAGTATTGCTCAACATTAGGAACATTTTTTTGACCTACCTGTTCTATTCTAGGTGTGCAGCTGCATTTGTAGAAACTCAATAATTTTGATTTCTGCTTTGTAGTATAATCACCTCCAAGACAAAAATATGTTTCTTCCCAGTGAGAATCAGTTAATTAGTAGTAGTAGGTGTTAGTGACACATTGATATTTCTCAGATCTCTAATAACTAGCCTTTTATTGATTTCTCCTGGGAACCAGATATGTGAGTCATATTAATTTTCCCAAGAGAAAAAATATCAGAAGAGTTACTTGGTGATGAGTGTTAAAAAAAAAAGAAGGTGGGTGTTAGAATATCTCCTGCAGGGGTGCCTGGGTGGCTCAGTCATTAAGCGTCTGCCTTCGGCTCAGGTCATGATCCCAGAGTCCTGGGATCAAGCCCCACATCGGGCTCCCTGATCTGCAGGAAGCCTGCTTCTCCCTCTCCCACTCCCCCTGCTTGTGTTCCCTCTCTCGCTGTGTCTCTCTCTGTCAAATAAATAAATAAAATCTTAAAAAAAAAAAAAAAGAATATCTCATGCATATTAGGCATGATAACATGCTGGATGGGTGGAAAATAAGTACCATTTAGAACAGGAAATGTGGAAATGTCAGCCTACTTAGATTTGCTGAGTTGGGAAGAGTGAGAAATCTTCCACAATTATTGCAGATGCCCTCCTTTAAGGAGTGGGAGAGTTGAGCCATACCTATCAATATTTTTTTTCCAGAACAAGCAAAAGGCTTTATGCAAGGGAGGAATTCTCATAAGCATTCATGATTCTTTCTCATTGAAGATGTTTTATCTGTTACTTATCATGCAACACTAAAACTGTATTGAATGAATGAGTGAATGAATGAATGAATATCCTTATGTAACTGTTTTTTTCTTTAATCATATTGGATCTTAACTGGACATAAGTGGTATGGGACAATGATGAACTGTTGAACAAAAGAAAAAAGCTTAAAAATATTATTCTAGATTAGGAGTTGGAAAATTATGACCCATAGGCCAAATTTGGGCCACTGCCTGTTCCTCAAATAAAGTCTATTGGAGCATAGCCACAACCATTTGTTTATGTACTGTGTATGGCTCCTTTGTGCTACAACAAGCAGAGTTGAATAGTTGCAACAGAGACCATATGGCCCACATGATTTGGTCTGTTACATAAGAAGCTTGATGACCCTACCCTAGGTCAAGCAAGACAGGCAGAAGAAGAGGGTATAGTAGAAGGATCATCCACATCCATTTTCATCATCTTCATATATATTCAGATGTAAAGATTCAGATGAAGGTTGGGAAGTAAGTTTGTTGAAGTCCTGTAGATTATGCCTCCAGATACACTGCCTACACTCAACTGTGTACATATTTGTGGGGTCCAGTTCAAAGTGAATATGTATATATGGCTTTTATTTAACAAAATTATTTAAAGACACCAGTCCTTCTCATACTTTCCAAAAAATCAAAGAGGAGGGGAAACTCCCTAATGTATTGAATCCATGAGGCCAGCGTAATGCTAATATTAAAGTCAGGATGCTACTAAAAAAGAAAAGGACAGGTCAATGTTTTTGATGAACATAGATGCAAAAATTTAGAAAAAAAATACTAGCAAACTAAATTTAGCAGCACATTAAAAAGATCATTCAACATGATCAAGTTGGAGTTATACTGGCATGCAAGGATGGTTCAATGTACAAAAATCTGTGTGTTACATCACATTAAGAGAATGAAAGAAAAAAATAAAATCATATGATCATCTCATTAGACCCAGAAAAAGGAGTTGACAAAATTTAATATCATGTTTATAATAGAACACATAACAAATTAGCCATAGAAGCAACACATCTCAATATAATAAAGGCTGTATATGACAAGCCATCAGCTAAATGATACTTAATGGTGAAAAGTTGAAAGCTTTTCCTCTAAGATCAGAAGTAAGACAGTGTGCCCACTTTCACCATTTTTATTGAACATAGTTCTGGAAGTCCTAGCTAGAGCATTCAGGTAAAAAGATATAAAAAGCATCAGAATTGGAAAGGAAGAACTGAAAATGTCCATATTTGCAGATGATATGATTTTATATATAGCAAATCCTAAAGATTCATCCCTCAAAAAACAGAAATAATGAACAAATTCAGTTTAGTACAGAATACAAAATATAAAAAATTCAGTATCATTTCCATACACTAACAACATATTTTCTGAAAAAGAAATAAAAAAATCAGTCCCATTTACAATAGCATCAAATACTATAAAATACTTGGGAACAAATTTTACCAATGTGGTGAAAAATCACCACTTTGGAAACTACAAGACATCGATGGAAAAAAGAGACAAATAAATGGAGAGGTATTCCATATTCATGGATTAGAAGAATTAGTACTGTTGAAATGTCCATACTATCAAAAGCCAACTATAAATTTGATGCAATGCCTATTAAGATTCCAATGGCATTTTTTTTTACAGAAGTAGAAAAAAATACTCCTAAGATTTATACAGAACCTGGTCAGGATTATATTGTTTAAATTCTACAGTTTTGCAATTTCCTTAATTTTCCTCCTGTTAATTGATTTCTAGTCCAGATTATTATTGTCAGAAAAGATATTTGGTATGATTTCAATCTTTTAAAATTTGTTTAGACTTGTTCTGTGGCCTAACATATGATCTATCCTGGAGAATGTTCCATGTGCACTTGAGAATTTGTGTTCTGTGGCTCTGATGAATGTTCTATATATGTCTGTTGAGGTCTATTTGGTCTAAAGTATGGTTCATGTCCAGTGTTTCCTAATTGATTTTATCTGAGTGATCTATCCATTGTTGAAAGTGGGGTGTTGAATTCCTCTATGATATTTGCGTTGTTGTCTATTTAACCCCTCATATCCATTAGTATTTGCTTAATATATTTAGGTGCTATAATGTTCTGTGCCTATATATACATATAAATATATATGTTCTGTGCCTATATATATATGAAATATAAATATATATGTTTATGATTGTTATAGCCTCTTGATGAATAGTCTTCTTTATCATTATATAATGACCTTCTTTTTTCGTTACAGGTTTTGACTTAAAGTCTACTTTGTCTTAGTTTAGCTACCTCTGCTCTTTTTTGGTTTCCATTTGCATGGAGTATCTTTTTCTGCACCTTTACTTTGTGACTGTGTGTGTCCTTAGAGCTGAAGTTAGTCTCTTGTAGGCAGCACATAGTTGGTTCTTGCTTTTTCAGTCATTCAGCCACTTAATACCGTTTGATTAGAGAATTCAATCCATTTACATTTACAGTAACTATTGCTGGTTAGGACTTACTAATGGCAGAAAGGATTCTAAAGGATAATGCCATCTTATTTATTGTTTTCTGGATGTTTTGTTGTTCCCTGTACCTTTCTTTCTCTTTTGCTGTCTTTTTTGTGAATTGGTGATTTACCATAATGGTATGCTTTAATCCCCTTCTCTTTATCTTTTGTGTATCTACTGTAGGTTTTTGCCTTGTGGTTACTGTGAGGTTGCTAAAACATCTTAAAGATAAACCAATCTGTTTTAAACTGATAACAGTGTAAAAAATATAGTGTACAATATAGTGATTCAACACTTCCATACATCACCTGGTGCTCATCATGACAAGTGCACTCCTTAATCCCCAACACCTATTTAACCCATCCTTCCACTTTCCTCTCCTCTGACAACCATCAGTTTATTCTCTATAATTAAGAGTTTTGGTTTGGAGTTCCTGGGTGGCTCAGTCGGTTAAGCGTCTGCCTTCCGCTCAGGTCATGATCCCAGCATCCTGGGATCGAGTCCCGCATCGGGCTCTGTGCTCAGCAGGGAGCCTGCTTCTCCCTCTCCCACTGCCTGCCTGTCTGCCTACTTGTGCTCTCTCTCTCCCTCTGTCAAATAAATAAAATCTTTTAAATAAAAAAAGAAAGTTTTGGTTTGTCTCTCTTTTTCCCTTTGCTCATTTGTTTCTTAAATTCCACACGAGTGAAATCATATGGTATTTGCCTTTCTGTGACTGACTTATTTCACTTAGCACTATACCTTTTAGCTCCATCATGTGTCATTCTTACAACCTTCAATAATTGGTTATTAGTTTAGGAGGGTTTTTTGTTGATTCTTTCAGATTTTTTATATAGACTGTTATGTCATCTGCAAACAAAGACAATTTTATGTCTTTCCTTCCAATCTATTTACTTTCATTTCCTTTTTTTCCCTCCTGATTGCGTTAACAAGTCTTCCAGTACAATGTTGAAAAGGAGTGGTAAGAGGGGATATTCTTGTCCAGTATATGATATTAATGGGAAAGCTTTAAGTTTCTCACCAGCAAGTATGTTTGTTAGCTGTAGGTTCTTTTGTATAGACTTTATCATGTTGCAAAAATTTTCCTCTATTCTGATTTACCATGAATTGGTGTTGGATTTTATCAGGTGTTTCTTTGCATCTATTGATATGATCATGTTTTTTCTTCTTTAATTTGTTGATATGATGGATTACATTAATTCACTTTCAAATGTTAAATGAAACTTGAATACCTGGAATAAATATCATTGCACATAATTTTTAAATACTCTTGAATTTTATTTGCGAATAGTCTTTTGAGGATTTTTGCATCTATATTCATGAGAGGCATGTGTGAATAGTGTCCTTTTTATGTAATGTCTGTCAGCTTTTGGTATTAGGGTAATGCTGACCTCGTAAAATGAGTAAGTATTCTTTCTGCTCCTATTTTTTGAAAGAGATTGTAGAGAATTCTATAATTTCTTCCTTAAATGTTTGGTAGAATTCACTGGTGAACTCTGACCTCAAACTTTTGTTTTGGTTGGTTATTAATTATTGATTCACTTTCTTTAGTAGATATACACTTATTCCGATTGTCCATTTTTTTCATATGTGAGTTTCAGCAGATTGTGTTTTTAAAGAAATTGTTCCATTTCATCTAGGTTATCAAATTTGTGGGCATAGAGTTGTTCATAGTATTCCTTTATTATCTTTATATGTCCATGGGATCTTAGTGATATTCTCTTTTTAATTTCTCATATTAGTAATTTGTGTCCTTTCTCTTTTTTTCTTAGCTTTGCTAGAGGTTTATTGATTTTATTGACCTTTTCAAAGAACAAGCTCTTGGTTTCATTGATTTCCTTTATTGATTTCCCTTTTTAAATTTCATTGGTTTTTGCTCTAATATTTATTATTTCTTTTTCCTCTGCTTACCTGAAACTTATCTTGCTCTTCCTTCTTCATTTTAATAAGGTGGAAACTTGAATTTTAGATCTTTTTTCTAATATATTCAGTCATTGCTATAAATTTCCCTCTAAGCGCTGCTTTCACTATATCCCACAAAGTTTTGATAAGTTGTGTTTAATCTTCATTTTGTTCAAAAATTTTTTTCTCTTGAGATTTATCCTTTGGCCTGTGTATTATTTAGAAATGTGTTTTAATATCTGTGTATTTGGGGATTTTCTTATTATCTTTCTGTTATTGAATTCTTGTTTTATTCCTTATGGTCTGAGAGCAGTCACTGTGTGATTTTATCTTTTCAAATTTGTTAAGGTGTGTTTTATGGCACGAAATATGGTGTATCTTGGTGAATGCTCCATTTGAGCTTAAGAATAATTTATATTCTGTTATTGGACAAAGTAGGCAACACATGTTGCTTATATCTGATGGTGTTGACTGATGGTGGTGTTGAGTTGAACTATGTTCCCACTGATTTTCTGCCTGCTCGATTTATTTTTTTAGAGATGGGTGTCAGTTTCCAACTATGATTATGGACTCATCTATTTCTCTTTGCAGTTCTATCAGTTTTTGCCTCATGCAGTTTAATGCTCTGTTTTAGTTGTATACACATTAATAATTGTTATGAAATTTTTGAGAATTGACCCTTTTATCATTATGAAATTCCCTTCCTTATCCCCGTTAACTTTCCTTGGTTTGATGTCTGCTCTGCCTGAAATTAATAGAGCTAATCTTTCTTTCTTTTTTTTTTTAAGATTTTATTTATTTATTTGACAGAGAGAGACACAGTGAGAGAGGGAACACAAGCAGGGGTAGCGGGAGAGGGACAAGCAGGCTTCCCGCCGAGCAGGGAGTCTGATTCGGGCTCGAACCCAGGAGACCTGAGCCAAAGGCAGACACTTAACTGAGCCACCCAGGCGCCCCTAATCTTTCTTTCTTTTGATATGTATCAGTGTGGTAATTTTTTTTTCCTGACCATTTGCTTTTAATCTATATGTGTCTTTATATTTAAAGTGGGTTTCTTATAGATAATATATAGTTTGGTCATGTTTTCTGATTCACTCTGACAACCTCTTTTAGTTGGTACATTTAGACTAATGACATTAAAGTGATTATTTGATTAACATTGACCATGTTCATTACTGTTTTACAACTTTTGTCCTTTTTCTTAGTTCTTATGTTTTCCACTTTTCCTACCTTGTCATTTTAGTTGAGTATTTTTAAAAATTTTTTATTGTTATGTTAATCACCATACATTACATCATTAGTTTTTGATGTAGTATTCCATGATTCATTGTTTGTGCATAACACCCAGTGCTCCATGCAGAATGTGCCCTCTTTAATACCCATCACCAGGCTAACCCATCCTCCCGCTCCCCCTCCCCTCTAGAACCCTCAGTTTGTTTTTCAGAGTCCATCGTCTCTCATGGTTTGTCTCCCCCTCCGATTTCCCCCCCTTAATTCTTCCCCTCCTGCTATCTTCTTCTTCTTTTTTTTTTTCTTGACATATATTGCATTATTTGTTTCAGAATTACAGATCTGTCATTCAACAGTCTTGCACAATTCACAGCGCTCACCAGAGCACATACCCTCCCCAATGTCTATCACCCAGCCGCCCATCCCTCCCACCCCACCCCCCACTCCAGCAACCCTCAGTTTCTTTCCTGAGATTAAGAATTCCTCATATCAGTGAGGTCATATGATACATGTCTTTCTCTGATTGACTTATTTTACTCAGCATAACATTCTCCAGTTCCATCCATGTCGTTGCAAATGGCAAGATCTCATTCATTTGATGGCTGCATAATATTCCATTGTATATATATACCACATCTTCTTTATCCATTCATCTGTCGATGGACATCTTGGCTCTTTCCACAGTTTGGCTATTGTGGACTTTGCTGCTATAAACATCGGGGTGCATGTACCCCTTCGTATCCCTACATTTGTATCTTTGGGGTAAATACCCAGTAGTGCAATTGC
>NW_022589723.1:1874946-1895855 GCF_004348235.1 Phoca vitulina | reverse complement strand
GTCTGTTGCCAATCTAATGTTTCTACCATTGTAGGTTACATATCTCTTCTCCCGAGCTGCTTTCAGGAATTTCTCTTTGTCTCTGAGACTCGTAAGTCTTACTATTAGGTGTTGGGGTGTTGACCTATTTTTATTGATTTTGAGAGGGGTTCTCTGTGCCTCCTGGATTTTGATGCCTGGTTCCTTCCCCAAATTAGGGAAGTTCTCTGCTATAATTTGCTCCAGTATGCCTTCTGCCCCTCTCTCTCTTTCTTCTTCTTCTGGGATCCCAATTATTCTAATGTTGTTTTGTCTTATGGTATCGCTTATCTCTCGAATTCTGCCCTCGTGATCCAGTAGTTGTTTATCTCTCTTTTTCTCAGCTTCTTTGTTTTCCATCATTTGGTCTTCTATCTCACTGATTCTCTCTTCTGCCTCATTTATCCTAGCAGTTAGTGCCCCCATTTTTGATTGCACCTCATTAATTGCCGTTTTGATTTCGACTTTGTTAGATTTTAGTTCTTTTGTTTCTCCAGAAAGGGTTTCTCTAATAACTTCCATGCTTTTTTCAAGCCCAGCTAGTATCTTTAAAGTGATGATTCTGAACTCTAGATCCGACATCGTACTAATGTCCATATTGAGTAGGTCTCTGGCAGTCGGTACTACCTCTTGTTTTTTTTGTTGAGGTGATTTTTTCCGTCTTGTCATTTTGTTCAGAGGAGAATAGATTAATGAGAGAACAAAATGCTAACAGAGTGATAACGTCCCCAGTAAGTATACTCTAAACAAATCAGAAAAGACCTGAAGCCAGGGGAAAAGAAAGGGAAAGAAAGTAAAAAGAAAAAGAAAAAAAAGGAAAAAGAAAAAGATAAAAACAGAACAAAACAAAAAAAACCCTGGAATATGATCAAATATGATCAGGCTGGTGCATAGATCTGTGCCACACACTAGATTTTGTGTGTATTTTGGTCTGTTAGAAGGAAGTGTCTCCCAAAATTTTAAAGAAAGAAAAACTTATATATGTACAAAAATAAGGGTTGACAGATGAAGGGATGGAATATGACTGTAAAGATGAATATTGTAAAAAATTTTATAAAAGGAATTGATAAATTGTTTGAAAAAAGAGAAGAGGATTTAAAAAAGAAAAGAAAAAAAGGGAGAGAATGTGATCAGGCAGGAGACTAGAACAAAGCCATACACTAGAGATTTAGGGTATATTTTCATCTGTTAGAAGAAACTGTATCTCAAAATTTTAAAGAGAGAACAACTTATATATATATGCCAAAAATAAGGGTAACTACTATGAAGGAATAGAATATGACTCTAAAAATGAAAAATAAAAATGTTTTTTTAGAAAGGGGTTGATAGGGGCGCCTGGGTGGCTCAGTCGTTAAGCGTCTGCCTTCAGCTCAGGTCATGATCCCAGGGTCCTGGGATCGAGCCCTGCATCGGGCTCCCTGCTCCGCGGGGAGCCTGCTTCTCTCTCTCTCACTCCCCCTGCTTGTGTTCCCTCTCTCACTGTGTCTCTCTTTGTCAAATAAATAAATAAAAATCTTTTAAAAAAAAAAAGGGATTGATAAGATGTTGGTTGAAAAAGGGAAAAAGAAAAATTCAAAAAAAAAAATTAACTTTGAAAGACTAAAGAATCATGGTAAAAAAGCCATGGATTCTACGTGCAGTATTCCCCTAGCGCTGGAGTTCTGCTGTTCTCATTGATTGGTAAACTTGGTCTTGGCTGGCTGTTCTTGCTGATCTTCTGGGGGAGGGTCCTGCTGCCATGGTTCCCCAGTGTCTTTGCTGGAGGCGGAATTGCCCCACCCTTGCCAGGGTCTGGGCTAAGTAATCTGCTCGGGTTTGCTCTCGGGAGCTTTTGTTCCCTGCAAGCTTTTGGTGCAGCTTTGGAGGACGACAGTGAAAATGGCGGCCTCCCAACTTCTGCCCTGGAGGAGCCGAGAACTCGGGTCCCCACTCCCCAGTGCGCCCCCATAGAAAAGCAGTCAGTCACTCCCGTCTCCCCGGTCTCCGGCCACACTCTGTGCTCACCCAGCCTGTGACCAAGCGTTTCTATCTCTGGCCCACGACCCCGTGTGGAGTCTCCAAACCCAGCAGATCCCTGCTGTGCACTACCGCGCCGCTCCTCCCGGGGGAGGAAGGGGAGTCTCCCCAGATCTGCTGCTTGTTGGGTCCCTGCTGGAGGAGCAGTGGCCCGACTGTGCCACTGATCATGGTTTATGGCAACCCCGAGCTGAGAGCCCACTCCTTGCCCCGTCTCTGCAGCCACCTTCCCCGCTCCGATACCTGGGAGCTCTGCAGCACTTAGGCACCCCCGGTCTTTCTGGACCCTGAGGGTCCTGAGACCACACTGTCCCGCGAGGGTTCCACCCCCCACTTAGTCACTGGAGCGAAGTCCCTCAGTGGAGCCGACTTCTAAAAGTTCCAATTTTGTGCTCTGCTGGTGTATCACTTGCCAGAAGTGGCCGATGGAGGCCCCCTCCCCCGTCGTCTATCCTCCCGAATATCGCCTCGGATTCACTTCTCCGCACGTCCTACCTTCCAGAAAGTGGTCGCTTTTCTGTTCAGAGAGTTGTTGCTATTCTTTTCTTCGATCCCTGTTGAGTTTGTAGGTGTTCAGAATGGTTTGATCTCTATCTAGCTGAATTCCTGACACCAGACGAAATCCAGGTCTCCTACTCCTCCGCCATCTTGCTCCGCCCCTAGTTGAGTATTTTATACGATTCTATTTTCTCTACTTTCTTGGTATATAATTTGTAAAATTTTTTTTTTTTTTTTTTACTTTAAGTTATTTGAGTTTGCAATGTACATTTCCAACTATTCCAAGTCCACTTTCAAATAACACTATACTACTTCATGGGTACTGTAGGTACCTTGTAATTACAAAATAATCCTAGTGTCTTCCTGTATCATTGTTATCATTCAATTCACTTAACATAAGCATATATAAGCATATATTTGTATGTATATACACATATACATGCATAATATATAAACATAGGCATATATAATTGAGTACGTAGTCGCTATTATTGTTTAAACAGTTATCTGTTAGAACAATTATAAGGAAAATAAGTTTTTATTTTACCTTCACTTATTCCTTCTTCTATGCTCTTCCTTTCTTTGTGTAGATCTGAGTTTCTAGCTATATTTTCCTTCTCTCTAAGGAACTTCTTTTACTATTTCTTTCAAGGTGGATCTACTGGTAAATTCTCTCAATTTTTATTTGCCTGAGAAAATCTCTATTTCTTCTTTACTTTAAAGGATAATTTTGAGTATAGAATTCTAGTTTTTTTTCCCTCTCAATACATTAAATAGTTTACTCTATTCTCTTCTGGCTTGCATGATATCTTGAGGAGAAGTTGGATATGGTTCTTCTGTTTGATTTTTTATACATTAGGGTTGGTTTTTTTCTGTGACTTCAATCAGTACTTTTTGTTATCTTTCATTTTCTGTAATTGAAAAATGATATGCCTTGTGTAATTTTTTTTTGGCATTTATCCTATTGGTGTTCTCTATGCTTTCTGGACGTGTGGTTTGGTGTCTGACATCAATTTGGGGAAAATTCTCAGTCATTATCATTTTAAATATTTTTTTTCTGTCCCCTTTTCTCTCTTTCTGGCATTCCTATTATGCATATATCACACCTTGTTTAGTTATCCCACAGTCCTTAGATATTCTGTTCTTTTTTTAAATTTTTTTGTTCTCTTTGTTCTTTAGTTGTCAAAGATCCTATTGATATATCATCTAGTTAAGAGATTCTTTCCTCATCCATGTCCCATCTACTAATGAGCCCATCAAAGTCACTTATCATGTCTTTTACAGTGTTTTTGATCTCTGGCGTTTCTTTTTTGTCCTGTCTTTGGATTTCCATCCCTCTGCTTACATTGGCTATCTGTTCTTACATGCTGTCTGTTTTATCCATTAGAGCCCTTAGCACATTTATCATAGTTATTTTAAATTTCTGGTCTGATAATTCCAACATCCCTGCTATGTCTACCTCTGAAGCTTGTTTTGTCTCTTCAAATTGTGTTTTTTGCCTTTTAGCATGCCTTGTAATTTTTTTCTTGATAGGTAGACATGATGTACTGGGTAAAAGGAACTGCTGTAAGTAGGCCTTAGTTAATGTGGTGGGGAAATGTGGGTAGAGGGGAAGCATTATACAGCCTCACAGTTAGGTCTTAGTCTTTTAATAAGCCTATGCCTCTGGACTGTGAACTTTACAGGTGTCTCTGCTTTTTTTTTTTTTTTTTTTAATCCCACCTTAGATGGGACAGAATGGCAAGCATGGGTTGGTTGGGTATTTGCCGTCCCCAGGTCATTTAGGCTCTTATAATACCTCAGTAGTTTAGATTCTGGTTTACTACTTTCCATTGAGGGCAGGACTTCTTAAGAAAAACAGAGTGTTGTGGTATATTTCAAAATATTTCCTTTTTCCTTTTCTCTGCCAGAAACCTGAGGGGATTTTTCTTAGTTATTTACTAGGGAATCTGCTAGAAGTAAACCTAACAATATTTTTGGGACCCCCCCTATGGCTGGACAGTTTTTAACTTTCAAAATTGCCTATGCTGAGACTCCAGCAATTCATCAATTATGGTTTAGGTTTCCTACTCCGGCTCTCATTCCTATAGCAGTTTCTGTTGTTTGTGTCTGCTCTAATAAGCCATGATGACCTGTGTTTGTTTGTGTCTCTAATCTAGGAGACAGCAGTTTGCCCTGTGTCCTCCCCTTTCTTCTGGATCCAAGAAGAGTTGTTGATTTTTCAGTCTTTTCTACTTTGTTTGTTGTTAGGATGGAATAGTGACTTCCAAGTTCCTTACATGCAGAACTAGAAACCAGAAGCCTTTATATTTGTTTCTGATAAATTTAAAGTTAATGTAGTAAAATATAATCTTTTCTTTTTTTCATGTTTTCTACTTGTTTTGCCTTGCTTAAAATTGAATATTTTATGCCACAATTATATAAATTTCACATTATTGAAAGTTACTTTATGATATAATTTTAAAATAATTTCATCCAATTAATTTATTTTGAAGATATGTATCTAATTTTTTTTGTGTGTGAAGAACTCAACTTTTTGTTCAAATTCTTAGTTATTTCTGATTATATGGATTTCTTCACCTCTGTTTTGAGAATCTACCTTTATTGTAGGATAGAAATTAAATCTTATCTGGGCTTTCCTTACTAATTATTCTACTTTTATTCTTATGAGTGTACATTCAACAGCACAGATTTTCTACCTCAACTCCTTCCTAATTGCTAGTTTATTTGTTTCTGGAGTTGATATTTCATTTAATCCTTCCATTTCATACCATATGTATTAACCTACCTTTTTTATGTGATTAAGGAAAGCAAAAACAAAACAAAACAAAACCCACAATAAACAAAAAACAATTACCCTAGCACTTTGTTGGGAATTATCAAATGACTCTAGTGTATGATATTTGTCCTCACAAGTATGGGTCAGTTTTATAATTTCTGCCTAACTGAGATTGTCCTTTAAAGTGGATAGTGGTTACTTACACATAGGCCATGATGATATGTGATATAATTGCTTCTTTAGCCAGAAGACACCAGGAAGAACAACACTTATACACTTCTTATTTATGTTTCTGTTCTTACTGTATTCCAAGAAGAGTGTTAAGTAGCAGAGTTGGTAACCTAGCTCAGCCACTATAGTGCTTGCACTATGGACCCATGAATGAAGTAGTTATGAATGGCAAGGATGAAGTCTTTCCATGGGTTCTTTCAGTATGGTCTCTTCTCAGTAAGGCAATTAAAGTGACAGCCACTATTAATGTTTGTCCTTTCAGAATACAGATGAAACCATATCAAGGTTTCAGATTCCATCTGTATTTCTGAAAGGACAAACATGATGGAATCTGAACCCTTGATATGGTTTCATCTGTTGATGCATTTAATCAGCAACTTGGTAGCAACTTAGTATTTGTTTACATTAGATCCCTTTCATGGTGGAAGAAAGCGAGTCGTTCTTACTGGGGTAAAGGTGTTTCCCAAGTATGGTTTTGGTTTTGACTATCCTTAGGGAAGTAGCTTGGTCATTAAGTGATCCAAAGACACATAGAAAGTCCAATGTCCTTCATAACATTGCTTAGGACAAAGAAATATCTTTGCCAAGAAAGTACAACAGTGGACACATAACCAAGTGATCCACTGGTGCAGCAATATATGGTATGCAAAAGTGTGAGACTAATAGGACCTGGGAATAGCCTTATAAAGATGCAAATAAAGGTGCAAGTAAGTATGTTTGGTGATGACACTTTGTGCTTTAACATGTGATATATACTTTGAACCAATCGACATTATAAGGTACTGTATTCCAAAATGCATAGGTCTGGAAACCAAAGCTAGTCAGTGAGAGTGGCTCCACTTACCATCACTTCCTTGAAGAATTTGAGCTTTCTAGACCTACAACTTTGACCTCTGCTGGGGTAGGGTGAATGCTTCTGGGGACAGAGTAAGCATTTCAGTAAACCTAAAGTTTTAGTAGCTCACTAGTCATTTTTGTTTCCTTGTGTTGTAGATCAGCACACAAAAAACAGTTACTATCATGCCAGGTATAATGAACCTTCATTATCACAAAGAAATAGAATTGCTGCTACACTTGCATTAACCATTATTGTGATAACTCTAAATGGGCAGTTGCAGCAATTGCAGCATGACAAGAGCACAGTAATCATGGATTTAGCCTTCTTAGGTAGGAAGATATGGATCTGGGCAAGTGATCTAGATCAGCAGATCTTCCTGTATTTGAAGAATCAGTGATGGAGTGAACTTACATGGAACATGAATGTCTCTAAGCATGGGAAGATGTGGAGTGTATCTGATGATTTCAATGTTGCATATATATCCCTCTGTGTTTAATATTCCCAAGAATATATATTGTTTTATACCATAAACTGCAAAGATTTTCTGCCTGAGGACTTTTCTCTGGATATCAAAACTGCTCAACCTACTATATGGGGAGGCCTGAAACTGCCATGGAGTTAATGCCTCAGAGCTACCCCAACACAGAAATACACAGCTTCCTTGCCTCAAGTGAAATAAATATGTTATAGAATACATACTTTCTCCTAGAGGGCCATAGCAGAATTGCACCCCAATGTCCATTTAGTAGAATACAAGTTAATATACCCTCTGTTGGCATCCTTTCCTTTTGTGTCCCCTGTCTCCACTTCTGAACAAATGTGTTCCTGGTGCCCCATCCAAATAAACTCCTGGCCCACTGAATTTGTCCCTGGGTCTTCTTTTAAATAATAAGTAAAGCTATTGGAGCCATACACATGCGCGCGCGCGTGCGCGCGCACACACACACACACACACACAGAGCAATTTAATGTGATGATTCTTGATGTTCATTCCATTCATCAGAACTAATTTACAGGTTATTTTTAGATGTTATGAATAGTAGAAACAGTGTCATTACATTTTTATTTGAAAAATAAAAATTCAAAATTCAAATGTTCTTTGTCAGATTATGCTATTCTCTGTTAGAATAGCAATTCTTAGTATGATGAATTTACATTCCCATGATTGGTAATGGTATACTCCACAGGTGAAGTGTTAGCTGGCTTAGGATGGCAGATGATGAGTTTGTTTAAGATACGTTAAATTTGAGGTACCTAAGTAGGGATGGGTCAGCGTGTAATGGGATGTTTCGTTTTAGAGCTCCCCCAAAAGAGTGGTCAACAAAATCTGGAATAAGATAACTTTTTGCAAGTCTTTTTATAGCTGCCTTTATGTCTTTGTTCCTTAGTGTTAGATAGCAGGATTCAAGACAGGGGTGATAGCAAAGTCCACAATGAACAGATTTTTATCAGTTGAAGGTGGGGGAGAAGGCCAGACATACAAAAACATGCATGGACTGAAAAATAAAAAAACCACAGTGATATGAGCTGACAAAGTAACAAATGCCTTGGATAAGTCTCCTGAAGCACGTTTCCAGACGGTGATCAAAATGAACGAATAGGAAAGGATTAGCAGGAGGAAGGTGCTCATGCCCATGAAGCCACTGTTGGCAGTAACAATAAACTCAAACTTGGCTGCATCTGTGCATGCAAGTTTTATGATCTTAAGAAAGTCACAGTAAAAGCTGTCCACTTTATTAGGCCCACAAAAAGGCAACTTTATAACAAATAAAAACTGAGACATAGCATGGATCACCCCAGTTACCCATCCAGTGATTACAAATGAAATACATATTTTAGGATTCATGATTTTCAAGTAGTGAAGAGGCTTACAGATTGCTGTACACCTGTCAAATGCCATGGCTATGAGTAACACCATCTCCACTCCTCCTATTACGTGAATAAAACATATCTGTATCATACAACCTTGGAAAGAAATTACTCTGTATTCATTTAAGAGGTCTTTGATTATCTTGGGAACTGTGGTAGAGGAAAGACCCACATCAATGAGGGACAGGTTGGCCAGCAGGAAATACATGGGAGAATGTAGGTGAGAATCAAAAATTACCAAAAACAAAATAAAAAGGTTTCCCAAGATGACCCCTAAATAGAGCAAAGAACATATCAAGATGAGAAAAAACTCAGAAATACAGATGAAACCATATCAAGGTGTTACACATAGCATCTCTCCTTCAAAAATCAAATCTGTCAAGGATGGGAGGGGGGTATCCTTCTTATTTTCCCTTTACTCTCTAAAAACGCTTCACAGGTAAGTTTATTTTAACTTATACATTGTATTTATTGAACAAGCCAAAACAAGCTAGCTTGCATTCCAGAAAATCCTTTTAGAGAAGTCACCAGGGATTTAGCACAAAATGGTCTACATATGAAAATGTCACATATAATAAACAGTTTTCAGTCTTTATCTTACATGCTTTTTCTCCAAATTTGGTACTATTGATCATGCATTGTTTTTGAAATTTCCTCTCTCACTAGTTGCTGTATATGTATTGGTTGCCTATCCCAAAGCCTTTTCTATACCAGTTTATGCTAAGAGAACACCTATCCATTTAGGTATTTGGTGGAGATTTCTCAATTTTGGGAGAGGGTAGGTTCTTATCTTAGCCCTGGGATGAAATATGATAATCTATGTGACTTGCCATGGCTTGTTGTAAGAGGGGCATGTAGCCAAGTTCTGATGAGATACAGAACAATGCCTTCTGTGGAAGGTTTTCTTTCCCAGAGTAAAATACAAAGATTAATGTGGAGAAGTCTCTTTCTGGCTCTTTTATTCCTGCATTCAATATTAATGTGATGCCCAAAGATGAGCAACCATGAGCTTTGAGTATCTACATGTTAAAGATGATACTATGAACAGATAGAAAAATAATCCAGGGTAAAAGGTCTTTGACTGATGTCAGCAAAGGTCTGCCTTCTCATATCTTGTTGAGAAAAATAAAAACTTACTTTGCTTAAGAGACTGTAAATAAGGCAATGTTACTTGAAGCTGAATGCATTTTTAATATTTGTATAACAGATCTCTCTTGATTTTTCTCCTATATTTCTAACTTCTTTTTTGTGTCTTTCACTGATGCATGGATTCCCCCCAACCCCCAAGCCCGCTTATCTTTGAGTATTGATATGACTCAGAAGCCTTTAAATATTTTTTTCATTCCAGACATGCAGTTTTAACTACTCCCCACTTATTAAAGATTTCTATATGTGTAGTTCTATTCTTGCACTCTAGCATAATATATCCAAGACTGTACTGTAGTACATAAATGGACATCCCTCAAACACTTCAAAATTAAATTGTGCAAGGCTACACTCATGATTTTATCCTCTTTTAATGCCTTAGGAAATATCATGAGTGTTCTCTCAGATGCTTAATCCAGGAGTCTTCCGGGCACATTTTATCCTCTCTCACCTTATATACCAGATGGAAGATTACACTTCTTGAATATTTCCATTTTGTTTCTTCCTCTTCGTTTCCACTGTCAGTTTTATTTCAGGTCTCTATATTTTTTCGAATTAATGACCATAAAGCCTTCTGAATGATATCTCTGCCTCCAATCTTATCTATATTTCATATGTTCTACACTCTGCTTTCAGGTTTGTCTATCTAAAGATCAAATATGGTGTTATATGCAACTAATGAATCGTTGAACACTACAGCAAAAACTAATGATGTACTATATGTTGGCTAATTGAACATAATTTAGAAAATATCAAATATGGTCATGTAACTCTCCTATTTCATTTTCTGGTTCTATCATTGTGGATATGTTAAAATTCAGTAGCATATCACGTCAGACTCTTTATAAACAATGTGTTACTCTATTTTTTCACATTTCTCTGCTCGCATATACTGTCATCTGTGTTATTCCCGGTCATTACTAAGTAGAAACATATTTGCCTAAAAGGCCTGATAGACTCGGTTGCCATTCTAGTTCTGCCACTTATGATCTATATAAACTAGGGTATGCTAGCCAATTATGCTGATGGTATTTATTTGTCTATAAATTGAGAGGTGTCTAACTTATATCTCCAGATGTTATGAAGATTTGAGAGTATATGGGTAAAACTATCTGGCAGAAATGTTAATTCCCCTTTTCCTTTATCCTTCAAAACTGAGATTAAATGCAAGCTACTCTGAAGTATTCATTTATAACCCTAAGCAGAGTAGGGTCTATGAACTACCGTTATATCTTGTACTTCTTTATAATAAAGTATATTATAATTTCTTTATAATATATTTATAATTTATAATATAGTTATAATTTATAATATAATTTCTTTGAGAAAAAGGGCTTTTAGCCAACTTTGTATACCCCAGTAGTTAGCACAATTTCTGGCACAAGGGTAGGTACTATCAAATGATAGTCTTCACTAACATTCAAGAAGACATGGTAGGCAAAATCAGGGGCATAGAAGCCACTGTAGGAGATTTGGTGGAGAATAAATCTTTACCAAATGACTTTGGGGTTTGAAGTTATTGGCACCTGATTACTGATGGGAGAATGGAAACCAATCTGGATCAGCAACCTCCTTGTCGTGATACTGTTCTCACGGAGTGACCTCAGCACCCTACATGCCCAAATAGATCCTAAGTCTAATACAGTAAAACTGGAAAAAGTACAAACTTTCCTCTTTATTTTTTGCCTCAAACAAAATGTGAAATGTATGGTCATTACAGAATATCTGGAACTGTCCTCAAATTACAATGAAGTATTAAAGCATGCTATAGACATATTCCTAAACTGAAAACATCACTGGGTATTTGGAAAAATTCAGTAATTCAAAAGAGTAGTACACTTTTTATGCTTAAGGCTCCAATGAAAAGCTGTTTGGTACATGAAGAAGGAAGAGAACTTTTAAATACATTTGAATCTATGTTCAGAAGAGTTTTTGATGCACATGACATAAATTAGAACTTTGGATAAACTAAACTGACTGAAAAATATATACTTTGTTAAGTTAAAAAAGATTTTAAAACACCAAATATAATGTAAATGTATGTATAGAAATAATTAGACTTTATAGTATATTTAGTTTGTGGGATTTTAAGTGATTTTGTTTTTTCCTAAATATGAACTTTTATTTTCTATATTTTTATAAGTAATATTTATGGATTTTTTAATTTTTAAAGAAAATTTGAAATTAGTGGAGGAAATAGGAAAAATGATATAGGAGTAATTTTATGAATAGCAGTATTATGTAGTAACTAATAGCAAACATTCTGGGGACAGACTACCTGGATTCGAATCTCCATCTCCTTGATTTATGAGCTATGGGTCCTTGGGTGAGTTGCTTCACTTCTCTGTCCCTGAATTTCCTCATCTGTAAAATAGGGATGATAATAGTACTTACCTTATAGTGTTGTTGTAAGGATTACATGAGTTAATACATGGGGAACAGCAGAGCATGCTGTGGCATATAACAAGTACTTACTACATTTTAAAAAATAATTATAATGATTTTTAAGACTTGATTGTTCAGTTCTTTCTGAACATAAGATAGCTTGCTCTGCCAGATTATACTCACTTGAAATGAAATAACCAAGATATAATGTTCCATGAATTTCCATGAATTTAATGTTAGAGAAAAAAAAGGATGGAAAATTGAAACCCCTTCACATATCAATTTAAAAAGATATGGGCTCTTTGAAGAGAAATTCACCCCACAATACAATTGAAATTATGAAAAAGAGACCAGAACCTATATAAAAACTGTACGAGTAAAAATGATTCAAATAAAGAGTATGAGCAAAAGGAACCTGAGTAAAGAAGAAAGAAGGTAAAATGTAACCAGTTCCTAGGGAGTTAGAGAGCAGGTTTCATTTGTACCTGCTCAGGTGCAGATCTTACTCAGCAGGAGCTTCAAGAGATTGAGACACATAGACAGTTCACACCCTTTTGAGTCGCCACCATTTCTTAAGACAAAGTTATAAATAGTTCCTACCATTTGGAAGGTAGTCAATTAGCCGGACTGGATGGTAGGACTGGATAGAGTCCATAATTGCTTCTAATGGAAACCAGGTCTTTTGTGCACACTGGTTTTCCCAAGGGTCAATCATCACAACTTGCAGAAGAGATCCAGGGAAATTGGGCAGTTCAATGTGATGATCTGTGATTATGTGCTCTGATAATTTTTTTTCAAATTAGAAAACCTTAGGTTAACTTCAGATGTTCATTGCGTTATTGCAAATTATGTAATAGTCTAGTATATACTATAGTATATTGATAGTATTAATATACTATTGATGGTATTTTTTTTTTATTTAAAATTTTTTTTATTGTTATGTTAATCCCCATACATTATATCATTAGTTTTAGATATAGTGTTCCATGATTCATTGTTTGTGCATAACACCCAGTGCTCCATGCAGAACGTGCCCTCCTCAATACCCATCACCAGGCTAACCCATCCTCCCAACCCCCTCCCCTCTAGAACCCTCAGTTTGTTTTTCAGAGTCCATTGTCTCTCATGGTTCTTCTCCCCCTCCGATTTCCCCCCCTTCATTCTTCCCCTCCTGCTACATTCTTCTTCTTCTTTTTTTCCTTTCTTTTCAGTATACTATTGATGGTATTGATAGTATTAGTTGATAGTATTAGTTTGGCACTACTATCAAGTTTAAGAAAACTATCACATTACACCCATAATGGTCTGTCTAACTTGGAATTTTGAGAAATAATGAATTGATATCTGAACAAATCAGGGGAGTTCCAAAAGTAGTGAAATATTAGATTGGCAAAATCTCACTTGGTATTTTAACAACTTTATGGGGGTTTAATACGTATACTGTAAAATTTATCCAATTAAATGTACTACTCAATAATTTTAAATAAATTTATAGAGTTGTATAATCATCATCATAATTCAGTTTTAGAATAATTCTATCACCCCAAAATATTCCTTGTTCCTATTTGTAGTTAATCCCCACTTCCATTCCCAGATCCAGGCGACAAGTAATTTGTTTAATGCATCTAGAAATTTATTTTAGAATCAATCCAATTTACCAAACTAAAGCTCCTTGAGTGAAGGGAAGGCTGTGTCCTCTTGAGGAAGGACCCTTCTACACAGCCACGAATTTATACTATATTTTTCCTATCCTTCAAAGGATAATCAGAATAATAATCAGAATTTTGGGGGTTATGAGACACTGATTTTGATTTTGAACTGTCACTAATTTCTGGAGAAAGAGAATGCTACTGTGGACAACCAGTCAGAAATAGAGGTTTGTGGCGGTCAGTTGGCCAATGAAATTTTGTCTGTGCCCATTTCACAGTGTGCGCTGTGGTTTCCTAAATCCATTCTTTAGTTATGTCCATACTTTGAGATAAAAGTTGGCGTAGATATACTAACAAATGGAAGATTTCCATATTGATTACCTAAGCCATGAAATGAAAGCTGTTATGACAAGAAAAGCCAAGTGAAGCAAATTAGACCTAATTAACCTACTAAAACAATAAACCCAAACAATATTTCATTTTAAGAAGAATTGTAGAGATTAGTACTACCATCAATGAATTCAAAGATGTAGAGTTTTGGGGCATCTGGGTGGCACAGTTGGTTAAGTGCAACTCTTGGTTTCAGCTCAGGTCGTGATTTCAGGGTCATGGGATGGTCAGACTCCAAGCTCAGTATAGAGTCTGCTTAAGCTTCTCTCTCCTTCTGCCCCTCCACCCCGTTCTCTCTCTCTCAAATAAATAAGTCTTTTAAAAAATGTAGAGTTTTGTTTTTTGTGTGTTTTTGTGTGTGTGTGTGTTTTAATTGTTGTAAGAATACTTGATACTTGGGGCACCCGGCTGACTCAGTTGATAGAGTGTGCGATTCTTGGTCTCACAGTTGTTAAGTTCAAGCCCCCGTTGGGTGTAGAGATTACTTAAAAATAAAATCTTAAAAAAAAAAGAATACTTGATACTTGCTCTAAGGATACTCTATCCGCTTTCCTAACAAGAGTTTTTTGTGTCCAACACAATGTTGTTAACTACAGGTAGAGTGTTGTTCAGTAGATCTCTAGAACTCATTCATCTTATATAACTGAAAATTTGTATCTATTGAATAGCAACTCTTAATTTCTCTCTCCCCCCTCCCCCCCAGTCCATGGAAACCATCATTCTACTTTGTTTTTATGACTTATTTTTTTTTTAATTTTTAAAAGATTATATTTATTAGAGAGAGAGAGCAAGCATGGGGGGCGGTAGGAACAGAGGTAGAAGGAGAAGATAGGGACAAGCAGACTCCCCATTGAGTGTGGAGTCCTACGTGAGGCTCAATTCTAGGACCCTGAGATCATGACCTGAGCTGAAGTCAGACACTTAACCAACTGAGCCACCCAGGCGCCCCATGATTTGATTATTTTAGATACCTCAGATAAGTGAGATCATGTAGCATTTGTCCTTTGATGACTGGCTGATTTCACTTAGTGTAATGTCCTCTAGGTTCATCCATGTTGTTGCATATGACAAGATTTCCTTCCTTTTTGAGGCTCTGTAATATTTCATTGTATGTATATAAAACACTTTCTTTCTACGTTCACCCATAGAGGGACATTGGGTTATTTCCATATCTTGGCTATTGTGGATAATGCTGCAATGAATGTAAGAGTGTAGATATCTCTCTGAAATGAAATGGTACTGACTCCTTTAGATATAAACTGAGAAGTGGGATTGCTATATAATAAGGTAGTTCTATTTGTAATATTTTGAAGAACTTCCATACTGTTTTCCAAAATGCTGTACCAATTTACATTCCCATGAACAGTGTACAAGGGTTACTTTTTCTCCACATTTATTGCCAACACTTGTTCTCTCTTGTCTCTTTTATAATAACCACTGTAACATGTGAGGTGGTATCTTATTGTGATTTTGATATGCGTTTCTGTGATGATCAGTGATGTTGAGCACCTTTTCATACACCTGTTGGCCATTTGTATGTCTTCTTTTGAGAAATGTCTATTCAGGTCCTTTGCCCATTTTGAAATTGGATTATTTGGTTTTTGCTATTGAGTGGTATGAGTTCTTTTTTATATGTATATATATAGAGTTGTGTGATATATACATATGTATATGGTATTAACCCTTATGAGAAGTCTAGTTTTTAAATAGTATCTCCCATTCTGTAGGGTGCCTTTCCACTCAGCTAATCATTTGTTTTTCTGTACAGAAGGTTTTACATTTGATGTAGTCCCACTTCTGTATTCTGTTTTTGTTGTCTGTGCTTTTGGTGTTATGTTAAGAAATCATTGCCAAATACAATGTCATGAAGCATTTCCCTTAGGTTTTATTTTAGGATTTTTGTACCTTAAATCTTTATTCCACTTTCAGTTGATTTTTCTCTATGGTATAAGATAAGGGTTCAATTTCATTCTTTTGCATTTGGAAATCCAGTTTTCCAAATGCCATTTTTTTTTAAAGATTTTATTTACTTATTTGAGAGAGAGAGAGAGAGAGAGAGCACAAGAGGGGGTAGGGTCAGAGGGAGAGGCAGACTCCTGATGCAGGGAGCCCGATGCCAGACTCGATCCCGGGACTCCGGGATCATGACCTGAGCCGAAGGCAGTCGCTTAACCAACTGAGCCACACAGGCGCCCCCAAATGCCATTTGTTGAAGAGACTCTCCTTTCTACATTGTGTATTCTTGGCATTCTTGTCAAAGATTAGTTGACTATATTTGTGTGGGCTTATTTTGGGGCTCTCTAGTTTGTTGCATTGGTCTATGTCTACTTTTATGCTAGTACCATACAGTTTTAATTACAATAGATTTGTAATATATTTTGAAGTCAGGATTTGTGATAGTTCTAGCTTTGTTTTTCTTTCTCAAGATTGTTTTGGGTATTCAGGCTCTTTTATGGTTCCATATGAATTTTAGGATTTTTTTTTTCTGTTTTGGGTGAAAAATGCCAGTGGAATAGTGCCAGGAATTATATTATATATGTAGATCACTTGGGATAACAATGACATTTGAATAATATTAAGTCTTCTAATCCATGGAATGTGAGAAATCTTTTCATTATTTGTGTCTACTTTATTTTTTTATATTGGCGTTCCATAGTTTTCAGTGTAGAAGTTTCACCTCCTTGGTTAAATTTATTCTTATGCATTTTATTCTGTTGATGGTATTGTAAATGGGATTGTTTTCTTAATTTCCTTTTCAAATGTTTATTGGTAATGTACAGACATGCAATGATCTTTTGAATTCTGATTTTGTATTCTGCAACATAACTCAGTTTTTCATTAGTTCTACAGTTTTTTGGTGTATGTGTGAGCAGTCATTATGGTTTTTTACATAGAAGATCATGTGCAAACAGAAATAATTTTCTTTCTTTATTTCTGGCTTAGATGCTTTTTATTTCTTTTTCTCATCTAGTTTCTCTGGCTAGAACTTCCAGTACTGTATTGAATAGAAATTGTGTGAGTTGACCACCTTGCCTTGTTCCTGTTCTTAGAGGAAAAGCTTTCTGTTTTTCTCCACTGATTATGTTAGCTGTGAGAATTTTATATATAGCCTTTAGTATATTGAAGTAATTTCCTTCCATATAATTTGTTGGGAGTTTTAATCATGCAATGGCAGTTTTTAAATGTTTTTTCTTCAGTTATTGAGATGCTCATATGACTTTTATCTTTTATTCTGTTAATGTTCTGTACCATATTAATTGATTTGTGTATGTTGACTCTTCCTTAAATCCCAGGGATAAATTTTACATGGTCATGGTGTATGATCATTTTAATCTTTGAATTTTGGTTTGCTTGTAATTTGTTGAGCATTTTTACATCTGTATTGATCAGGAATATTGGTCTATAGTTTTCTTTTTTGTAGTGTCTTTGTCTATTTTTTTAAGTTTTGTTTAAATTCCAGTTAGTTAACATACAATGTAATATTGGTTTTAGGTGTACAATGGAGTGATTCAACACTTCCATACAACACCCAGTGCTAATCACAACAAATATACTCCTTAATCCCCATTACCTATTTAACCCATTCCCCACACACATGCCCTCTGGTAACCATCTGTTTGTTCTCTATAGTTAAGAGTCTGTCTCTTGGTTTGCTCCCTCTCTCTTTTTCTCCCCTTCGCTTGTTTGTTTTGTTTCTTAAATTCCACATGAATGAATGAAATATGGTATTTGTCTTTCCCTGACTGACTTATTTTGCTTAGCATAATACTCTCTAGGTCCATCCATGTCATTGCATATGGCAAGATTTCATTCTTTTTTATGGCTGAGTAATATTCCATTATATAAATATATGCCACATCTTCTTTATCCGTTCACCAGTTGATGGACACTTAAACTGTTTCCATAACTTGGCTATTGCAGTCCTAATGTGAGACCGGAAGCCATAAGAATCCTAGATGAGAACACAGGCAGTAACTTTCTTGACATCAGCCACAACAACTTCTTTCTAGATATGTCTCCTGAGGCAGGGGAAACAAAAGCAAAAATAAATTATTGAGACAACATCAAAATAAAAAGCCTCTGCACAGCAAAGGAAACAACAAAACTAAATGTCTTTGTCTATTTTTGATATCAGGGCCTTCTAAATATTAATAGTGGCCTCATAAAATGAGTTTGGAAATGTTCTATTTAATTTCTAGAAAGAGTTTGAGAAGGATTGATGTTAATTCTTGTTTGAATGTTTGGTAGAATTCACCAGTGAAATCATCTGGTTATGGGCTTTTTTTTTTTTTTTTTTTTTTTTTGTGAAGCTTGTGATTAGTGATTCAATCTCCTTACTCATTATTGGTCATTTCAGATATCTGTTTGTTCATGATTCAACTTTGGTAGGTTGTGTATTTCTAGGAATTTATCCATTTCTTTTAGGATATTCAATTTGTTGGCATGTAATTGTTTGTAATAGTCTTTTATGATCTTTTAAGTTCCTGTGTTAACAGTCTTAAGGTCTCCTTTTATTTTCTTGAAAAAAAATTTTTTCTTTCTTTCTTTTTTTTTTTTACTTGAGCCCCATTTGTTAGTCCAGATAAAACCTTGTTAATTTTGTTTATATTTAAAAAAACCCTTTTAGTACAGTTAATTTCCCTCTTTTCTCTATTTTATTTCTGTAGCAAGCCACCTTCCCCTTTCCTTTATTTTTAGTTTCCCTCAAATATCCAACCTGTACTGGTTCATCAACACTTGTGAAAGGAAGATACAAACTGGCCCCTCAGGTGGTGCATCAAAAGGCTGTGGTCCTACGGGTCTTATAGGATGCAGGTTCTACTCTCTCCTTCCTCCATGGGAAACATATAGGGCTGATGTGATTTCTCTAGACACTGAGGTGTGCTAACTTACACAGATAAAGAGAGATTACTCTTCTTTCTCAATTTAATGTGGCTATTCTTGGTGTTTTGCTTATGTGAGGTACGACAGTTTTTTAACTGGATTCCAGGCCTCTCAAAAAGGTATTTTGGTCTGTATGTTATTGTCAAATAAGTGTTTCTATAGGGGAATGAGGGCTGGGACTTCCTATTCCACCATCTTGTTGACATCACTCTCTCAAAGAGGCAGAGTTTTGATTCCTACAACAATCTCTTTCAACTTGGCTATTTGACCGTGCAGAAGTCTTGATGTATCTTTAAGAACAACAATGTATTATGTTAAACTTAATTAGGTGGTAATTCCAGTTATACCTGTTGTTTCATATATGAATTCATTGCTGTATTAAATCATATGCATCTGGTTCCTGGTACATAGTTATTGATCTACTAAATGCATTTCACTGTCTATATTTGTTAGCAAAAAATTTTTTTCCCAGTATGGTTAACATACAGTGTTACATTAGTTTCAGTTGTACAATATAGTGATTCAACATTTCCATACATCACCTGGTGCTCATCATGACAAGTTCACTCCTTAATCCCCATCACTTCTTTCACCTATCCCCCTATCACTTCACCTCTGGTAACTATCAGTTTGTTCTTTATAATTAAGAGTCTGTTTCTTGTTTTTTCTTGGTTTCTTCGTCTCTCTTTTTCTCTCTCTCTCTTTCCCCTTTGCTCATTTGTTTTGTTTCTTAAATTACACATGAGTGAAATTGTGGTATTTGTCTTTCTCTGACTGACTTATTATGCTTTGTGTTCTATTCTCTACCTCCATCCATGTCATAGCAAATAGCTAGATCCCACTCTTTTTTATGGCTGAATAATATTCCATTGCATATATACCATGTCTTCTTTATCCATTCATTGATGGACACTTGGAATGCTTCCATAATTTGGCTGTTGTAAGTAATGCTGCAATAAACATAGGGGTGCATGTATCCCTTTAAATTAGTGTTTTTGTATTTGGGGGGTAAATATCCAGTAGTATGATTGCTGGATCATAGGGTAGTTCTATTTTTAACTTTTTGAGAAACCTCCATACTGTTTTCCAGAGTGGCTGCACCAGTTTGCATTCCCATCAACAGTACAAGAGGGTTCCTTTTTCTTCATATCCTCATCAAAACTTGTTATTTCTTGTGTTGTTGATTTTAACCATTCTGACAAGTGTGAGGTGATATCTCATTGCAGTTTTGATTTACATTTCCCTGATGATGAATGATGTTGAGCATCTTTGCATGTCTGTTGGCCATCTGGATGTTTTCTTTGGAGAAATGTCTGTTCATTTCTTTTGCTCATTTTTAAATTGGATTATTTGGTTTTTGGGTGTTGGATTTTATAAGTTCTTTATATTTCTTGGATACTAATCCTTTCTCAGATATGTGTCTGGAATTGTGATACCTCCAGCTTTGCTTTTCCTTTTCAAGATTGTTTTGGGGGTGCCTGGGTGGCTCAGTAGGTTAAGTGGCTGCCTTTGGCTCGGGTCATGATTCCAGGGTCCTGGGATTGAGCCACATGTCGGGCTACCTGCTCGGCGGAGAGCCTGCTTCTCCCTCTCCCTCTGCCTGCTGCTCTGCCTACTTATACTCTCTCTCTATCTCTCTGTCAAATGAATAAATAAAATCTTTTTTTAAAAAAAGATTGTTTTGGCTATTTGGGGTCTTTTGTATTTCCATACAAATTTTAGGATTGTTTATTCTAGTTCTATAAAGAATGCTATTGGTACTTTGAAAGAGATTGCATTGAATGCTATGGGTAGTATAGACATTTTAATAATATTTATTCTTCCAATCCATGAGCATGGGCTGTCTTTCCATTTCTTTGTGTCATCTTCAATTTCTTTCATCAGTATTCTGTAGTTTTCAGAGTTCAGGTCTTTCATCTCTTTTGTTAGGTTTATTCCTAGATGTCTTATTATTTATGATGCAATTGTAAATGAGATTGTTTTCTTAATTTCTTTTTCTGTTGCTTCATTATTGGTGTACAGAAGTGCAACAGATATCTGCATATTGGTTTTGTACCCTAGAACTTTTTTTTTTTTTTTTTGGTTTCCACCTGGGGTCAATGGCTTTATTGTTTTTTTTTTTTAATTTTTTTATTGTTATGTTAATCCCCATACATTACATCATTAGTTTTAGATATAGTGTTCCATGATTCATTGTTTGTGCATA
>NW_022589723.1:1859543-1874546 GCF_004348235.1 Phoca vitulina | reverse complement strand
TTCCCCCCCTTCATTCTTCCCCTCCTGCTACATTCTTCTTCTTTTTTTCTTTCTTAACATATATTGCATTATTTGTTTCAGAGGTACAGATCTGAGATTCAACAGTCTTGCACAATTTACAGCGCTTACCAGAACACATACCCTCCCCAGTGTCCATCACCCAGTCACCCCATCCCTCCCACCCTACCCCCCACTCCAGCAACCCTCAGTTTGTTTCCTGAGATTAAGAATTCCTCATATCAGTGAGGTCATATGATACATGTCTTTCTCTCTTTGACTTATTTTGCTCAGCATAATACCCTCCAGTTCCAACCCTGGAACTTTTTTGAATTCATCAGTTCTAGCAGTTGTTTTTGGTGAAGTCTTTGGACTTTCTATCTATAGTATTATGTCATCACAAATGGTGAAAGTTTGACTTCTTCCTTACCAATTTGGATACATTTTATTTCTTTTTGTTATCTGATTGCTTTGGCTGGGACTTCCAGTACTATGTTGAATAAAAGTGGTGAGAGTGGACATCCTTGTCTTTTTCCTGACCTTAGGGGAAGAGCTCTCAGTTTTTCCCCATTGAGTATGATGTTAGCTGTGGATTTTTCATTTATGGTCTTTATTATGTTGAGGTATGTTCCCTCTAATCCTTCTTTTTTGAGGGTTTTTATCCTGAATGGATATTGTACTTTGTCAATGTTTTTTCTGCATCTATTAAAGTGATCATATGGTTTTTATCCTTTCTCTTGTTGATGTAACATATCATGGTGGTTGATTTGTGAATATTAAACCACCCTTGCATCCTGGGAATAAATCTCACTTAATTGTGGTGAATGATTTTTTTAAATGTATTTTTGCATTTGGTCTGCTAGTATTTTGTTTAGAATTTTTGCATCTATGTTCCTCAGAGATATTGGCCTGTAGTTCTCTTTTTGTGTGTGATGTCTTTATCTGGTTTTGGTATCAGGTCAATGCTAGCCTCATAGAATGAATATGGAAGTTTCCCTTCCTTTTTTGTTTTTTGGAATAGTTTGAGCAGAATAGGTATTAACTGTTCTTTAAATGTGTGGTAGAGGGATGCCTGGGTGGCTCATTTGGTTAAGCGTCTGCCTTCTGCTCAGGTCATGATCCTGGTATCCTGGGATCAAGTCCCACATTGCGCTCTCTGCTCAGCAGGGAGCCTGCTTCTCCCTCTGTCTGCCGCTCCCCCTACTTGTGCTCTCTCTTTCTCTGACAAATAAATAAATAAAATCTTTTAAAAAATGTTTAAAGAAAAGTAAATAAATGTGTGGTAGAATTTGCCTGTGAAGCCATCTGGTCTTGCACTTTTGTTTGTTGGGACTTTTTTGATTACTGATTCAAAATTCAATCTCTGTCTCTCTTTTTTTTTAATGTTTTAATTTTTTAATTAAATTCTAGTTAGTTAACATATAATGTAATATTAGTTTCAGGAGTAGAATTTAATGATTCATCACTTACATATAACACCCAGTGCTCTTCACAACAAGTGCCCTTCTTAATTTCTGTCACCCATTTATCCCATCCTCCTGCCCACCTCTTCTCCAGCAACCCTTAGTTTGTTCTCTATAGTTAAGAGTCTCTTATGGTTTGCCTCCCTCCCTTTTTTTTTTTTTCTCTTTTTTGTTTCCCCTATGTTCATGTGTTTTGTTTCTTAAATTCCACATATAAGTGAAATCATATGGTATTTGTCTTTCTCTGACTGACTTATTTCACTTAACATAACACTCTCTAGTTCTATGCATGTCATTGCAAATGGCAAGATTTCATTCTTTTTGATGGCTGAGTAATATATATATATAAAGTGAAATATTTTAGCCAAATTATGGAAAACCAAATTATCGAATAGCCAAATTATGGAAAGAGCCCAAATGTCCGTCAACTGATCTTCACTTCTTTATCTATTCTTCAGTCGATGGACATTTGGGCTCTTTCCATAATTGGCTATTGTTGATAATGTTGCTAGAAACATCAGGGTGTATGTGCCCCTTCATGATTACTGATTCAGTCTCTTTGCTGGTAATCAGTCCATTAACATTTTTTATTTCTTCCTGCTTCAATTTTGGTAGGGTATATGCTTCTAGGAATTTATCTATTTCTTCCAGGTTGTTCAATTTGTTGACATATATTTTTTTATATAATCCTCTTATTACAATTGTTTGTATTTCTGTGGTGGGTGTGTTATTTCTGCTTTTTCATTTGTGATTTTGTTTACTTAAGTCCTTAGGTTATATATTTTTCTTGCTTCTTGAGATAGGCCTGTATTGCTATAAACTTTCCTCTTAGAATTGCTTCTGCTGCATCTCAAAAGTTTTAGACTGTTGTGTTTTCATTTTCATTTGCTCCCATGTACTTTTTGATTTCTTCATCAGTTTCTTGGTTGACCTGTTCATTGTTTAGTAACATGTTATTTAACCTTCATGTATTTGTGGTCTTTCCAGATTTATGTGTGTGCGTGTGTGTTTGTAGTGTGTGTGTGTGTGTGTGTGTGTGTGTATGGTTGATTTCTAGTTTCCTAGTATTGTGGTGAGAAAAGATACATGGTATGACTTTGATCATTTTGAGTTTGTTGAGGCTTGTTTTGTGGGCTAATATGTGACCTGTTCTAGAGAATGTTCAGTGTGCACTTGAAAAGAATGTGTTTTCTGCTGTATTAAGGAGGGCATGTATTGCATGGAGCACAGGGTGTTTTTTGCAAACAATGAATCATGGAACACTATATCAAAAACTAATGATGTACTGTATGGTGACTAACATAACATAAAAAGTTTATAAAAAAATGGAATGTTCTGAATATATCTGTTAAATCCATCTGGTCCTGTGTGTCATTTAAATTTTTTTTTTTTTTTTTAAGATTTTATTTATTTGAGAGAGAGAGACAAAGAGAGCAGAGGCAGGGGCAGAGGGAGAGGGAGAAGCAGACTCCCCGCTGAGCAGAGAGCCCGACGTGGGGCTCGATCCCAGGACCCTGAGATCACGACCCGAGCCGAAGGCAGACCGTTAACCGACTGAGCCACCCAGGCGCCCCCTGTGTGTCATTTAAAGCCACTGTTTCCTTGTTGATTTTCTGTTTGGATGATCTGTTTATCAGTGTAAATGGGGTATTAAAGTCCCCTACTACTATTGTATTATTATTGATTAGTTCCTTTATGTTTGTTATTAACTGTTTTATGTATTTGGGTCCTCCCATGTTGGGTGCATACATATTTACAATTACTATATCTTCTTGTTGGATTGCCCCCTTTATTAATATATAGTGTCTTTTTTTGTATCTTGTTACAGTCATTGTTTAAAGTCAGTTTTGTCCAATATAAGTATTGCTACTCTGGCTTTCTTTTGACATCCATTTGCAAGATATATGTTTCTCCATCTCCTCACTTTCAATCTGCAGGCATCTTTACATCTGAAATGAGTCTCTTATAGGTAGCATATAGTTGGTTCTTGTTTTACTCACTCTGTCACCCTATGTCTTTTGATTGGAGCATTTAGTCCATTTACATTTGAAGTAATTATTGATTAGATATGTATTTATTGCCATTTTGTTACTTGTTTTATGGTTGTTTTTGTAGTTTTTCTCTGATCCTTTCTTCTCTTGCTTTCTTTCATGGTTTTCTGGTTTTCTTTAGTGATATACTTGGATTCTTTTTATTTTTTAGCTTTTTTTAAATCTATTAGTGGTTTTTGATTTGTGGTTACCATTAGGTTTGTATATAACATCTTCTGCAAATAGCAGTCTACATTAAGTTGATAGTCACTTAAGTTTGAACCTATTCTTTACTCCTCTCTCTCCCACATTTAGGTATATCATGCCATTTTTACTTTCTTTTATTTTGTGAATCCCTTGACTGATTTTTATAGATATACTTATTTTTACTGTTTACTACTTTTCATACTCTCAGATATGGTCTTTCCTTTTCACTCAGAGAGTCCCCTTTAAGAAATAAGGGCTGTTTTAGTGGTCATGAACTCCTATAGTTTTTGTTTGTCTGAGAAGCTCTTTTTTTTAAAAGATTTATTTTATTTTAGAGAGCAGGGAGGGGCAGAGGGAGAGGGCGAGAGAGAGAGGGAGAATCTCAAGCAGACTCTCCACTGCACAGGGAGCCTGATGCAGAGCCTGATCCCATGACTTTGACATCACAACCTGAGCCAAAACCAAGAATTGGACACTCAACTGAGTGAGCCACCCAGGCACCCCTGTCTGAGAAACTCTTTATTTCTCCTTCTATTCTGTATGATAGCCTCGCTAGAAAGAGTATTCTTGTCTGTAGATTTTTTTCCTTTAGCCTTTTGAATATATTATCCCCTCCTTTTTGGCCTGCCAAGTTTCTGCTGAGACATCAGCTGATAGCCTTTTGGGGGATCCCTTGTATGTAACTGTCTTTTTTTTTTTCTGCTTTAAGTTATTTTTCTTTATCACTTTTTGCTATTTTGATTACTGTGTGTCTTTCTGTGGATCTCCTTGGTTTGATTTCTTTGAGGCTTCTCTGTGTCTCTTGGATCTGGATATCTGTTTCCTTCCTCAGATTAGGAAATTTTCATCTATTATTTCTTCAAATAAATTTTCTGCCCCCTTTCTCTCTTTTCTCCCTCTGGGATCCCTATAATGCAAATGTTTTTATGCTTGATGGAGTCACTGTACTCCCTAAGTCCATTCTTGTTTTGCATAATTCTTTTTTCTCTCATTTGTTCAGTTTGATTATTTTCCATTACTCTGTTCTAGCTCATTAATTCATTCCTCTTCTTCTTACAGTCTGCTATTTACTCTATCAAGTGTATTTTAAATTTCATTTATTCATTTATTATGTTCTTCATCTCTGATTGGTTCTTTTTTACTTTCTTTTTTTTTTTTTGGTGCAAAAAGGTGGTTTTATTAAAACATAGGGACAGGACCTGTGGACAGAAAGAGCGGCACTGGGGTTGTGAGGAGCAATTGATTATATACTATGGGGTTGGGGAAGGTAAGGAAAAAGGGAGGTTTTCAAAAGAACTTTCATATGCTAAAGAGGACCTAAAGATACTGGAGGCCTTCCCTCTAGCAAGGCATTAAATACATTAAGATAGTTGGGAGCTTCCTGGAAGAATGTCACACAAATCACACCCAGGAATGAGGGTGGGGGGAGGTTGCAGGGTGTCAGCTTATGTTTTGTCCTCAGCTTGCCTTCTGCTCTCTCATCATCCCACCCCCCCCAACAATTTTGACCCTTAAATCTTTAAGGTTGTTGAAGGCAGAAGGTCTCATCTTCTGAAACTTCTTCCTGCTGAATAGGGGCATAGAGATGTCCCTACCTATAGGTCAATATTGGTCAGTTGGGGATCATAAAGGGGAGTTACAAAAGGGGGAGGCAGTTTTCATATATGAGCCTCCTTGAGTAGAAAGGATCATCTGTCAGCAGGAAGTTATGGCAGTAAAGGAGTCTTGGCACTAGGCAAGGAGACACGGGAAATGACAATAAAATAAGGTTAATATTATAATGAGAAAGAGAAATCTGAATAAAAGACCTTTGATAGTTGACCTTTGATAGTTGACCTTTGATAATTTTCTTCCAGTTCAGGAGTTTAAAGCAATCACTAAAGGAAAGAGAGGTCATTTAAAGTGCTAATTTGAGTATTCATGTCAGTTAAAAACCTGGAAATATTTTTGTGGTAATCTGGAATGTATACACAGCATTGTTTTTATGATACATTTCCTATCTCTTTCTTAAGGGTCTCACAAATGTCCTCCACTATCAAGTCCAGTGAGTATCTTTATGATCATTACCTTAAATTCTCTATCAGCCATGTTAATTATATCTCTTTCACTTAGGTCTCCTGCTGTGGCTTTGTCCTATTCTTTCATTTATGACTTTTTCCTTTGACTCCTCATTTTGCCTAATACTCTGTGTCTGTTTCTGTGTGTTGGGAAAGTCACGACATCTCTTGCTCTCGAAAGTAGTGGGTTTGACTTGCATTTTTACCTAGGTGGTGCTGGCCCTCCTCACAGAGGACACCCAGCTGGTGAAGAGACTGGTTGGCAGTGGGGCGTGTTATGGTGCTACAAGCTGTGTGTGCTGTTCTTCCTCCACAGGGAATGCATAGCTGCTGTGGAGACTGGGCCAGCCAGGCTACTTTGCAAAGCATATGCTGGCTGGGGGTGCAGTTTCAACAAGGTGTGGGCATTCTCTGCAGGAGTGGGGAGGTGCAGTGTTGGCAAGGTTTGTGCATGTCTTGGGGGGGTGGGTAACTGCAGCACCGATACTGTGGCAGGTCTGGCTTGAGGGGTGGGGCATAGTGTAAGCAAGTTAGGTAGGAAATGCTGGAGCAGTGGTGGTTCCTGCACATGGTTGTGTGTTTATGATGAGGGGTGGGGAAGGGAAATGGCACTTGCTATCTCCTTTATTCCTAGAGAAGTCCCTCAGAGAATTCTGAGATTAGTAACTAACTCTTCCTCCCATAAGTTCCAGGCACCTTTCAAACTGCTGCTTCCAAGCTGTTGGCTGTGCTATCTCTTTAAGGTCAAGGTCTCAGGGTCCTATTGCCCTCTGGGCTCTCTCAGAGCTGAGCCTGCTGATTTTTTTTTTTTTTTTTAATTTTGTACTTAAATTCAATTTAATTAACATATAGTGTATTATTAGTTTCAAAGGTAGAGTTCAGTAATTCATCAGTTGTATACAACACCCAGTGCTCATTACTTCAAGTGCCCTCCTTAATGCCCATCACCCAGTTGCCCCATTCCCCCCACCCACCTTCCTTCCAGCAACCCTCAGTTTGTTCCCTATAGTTAAGAATCTCGGATGGTTTGCCTCCTTCTCTGTTTTCCTCTTGTTTTACTTTTCCTTCCCTTCCCCTATGTTCATCTGTTCAGTTTCTTTTTTTTTTAAATTTTTTTATTGTTATGTTAATCCCCATACATTACATCATTAGTTTTAGATATAGTGTTCCATGATTCATTGTTTGTGCATAACACCCAGTGCTCCATGCAGAACATGCCCTCCTCAATACCCATCACCAGGCTAATCCATCCTCCCACCCCCCTTCAATCTAGAACCCTCAGTTTGTTTTTCAGAGTCCATCGTCTCTCATGGTTTGTCTACCCCTCCGATTTCCCCCCCTTCATTCTTCCCCTCCTGCTACATTCTTCTTTTTTTTTTCTTTCTTAACATATATTGCATTATTTGTTTCAGAGGTATCATCTGTTCAGTTTCTTAAATTCTACATATGAGTGAAATCATATGGTATTTGTCTTCTCTGACTGACTTACTTCACTTAGCATAATACACTCTAGTTCTGTCCACATTGTTGAGACAGCTGATTTTTAAGGTTCCAGGTTTTAAGTTCCACTGGTGCTAAGCATTCATGAAATTCAGCCCCTCTGATTTTCAAAGCCATATGCTGTTGGGATTTCTCTTCTTTTTGCAGGCTCCCTAGTGTACTAGTCTGTTTCTTGCCCCTCTCCACACCCATGACTCTTTCCCTCTTGTGGTCAAACTTGTAGGGTTTATGTTCCCGCTGAGTCTTCATCCTTCCTAACCTCTTCAGTATAGCCTCTCTCTACCTTCATTTGTGGAGTACATTCAGCTAGTCTTTGGGTCCTTTTCTGGGTTATTTGCCCTTATGTAAGTGTTATCTAGTTGTATCCATGGGACAAAGTAAGTTTAGTGTCCTCCTACTCTACCATCTTCCCCAGAAGTTATTAGCAAAATTTTTCAGAAGCATTTTGCTTTCTTCTGGCAGATGCAGCTACATACATTCACTATTCTATCTCAGGGTTCTATCAGCTCTCCAGTTTTCTATTCCATAGGACATTATCCAGGTTCATTACAGTGATGGTATAATGCTGTTGGACTTGGTGAGAAAGAAGTGGCAAAATTCTAGACACTTTTATAAGTCACATGTATGCCAGAGAGTGGGAAATATATTTTCCCCAAATTCATGGACTTGCCCCTCTGGGATAATTTCTAGAAGGCCAGTGGTCTAGGGTAGATGCAGTGGTGTTTGAATTTACTGAGACACATATGGATACTTTGTGGAGAATTTGTTAGCTCCTATAGGTGAATCTCAGTGTAGATCTTTATGATTTAAAACAATGCTCTTCCATCCTCTGCAACTTTCTTATAATAAGAAAACATGTCTGTAACACTAATTTGAAAAGATATATGCACCTCTATGTTTATTATAACATCAGTTATAATAATCAAGATATGGAAGCAACCCATGTCCATCAATAGATGAATGGATAAAGATGTGGTATATAACACACACACAGACACACACACAGACACACACACACTGGAATATTACTCAGCCATAAAAAGGAATGAGATGTTGCCATTTGCAACAATATGGATGGGCCTAGAAGGTACAGTGCTAAATGAAATAAGTCAGACAGAGAAAGAAAAACATGTTTTCATTCATATGTGGAATTTAAGAAATAAAGCAATGAACAAAGAAAAAAGAGAGAGAAACAAACAAAAAAAACCCCCCAGACTCTTAAATACAGATAACAACCTGATGTTTGCCAGAGGGGTGGTGGATGGGTGTATGGGTGAAATAAAATAAAGGGGAATAAGGTCGTTACAAAATAAATAAGTCACAGAGATGAAAAGTACAGCATCTAGAATATAGTCAATAAGATGGTCATACATTTCTTGGTGACAGATGGTAGCTAACACTTATAGTGGTGAGCACTGAGTAATGCACAGAGATGTTGAATCATGTTGAATACATCTGAAACTAATATAACACTATATGTTAATTATACTTCAATAAGGGAATTCCAAAACAAAAAGAAAAGGAAGGAAGGAAGAAGAAGGAAGGAAAGAAAAGAAAAGAAAGAAACAAGAAAAGAAACAAAGGAAAAAACATTTCTGGCTTGTTGCTAGAACTTAGTAGAGACCAGATACTTGAAATTAGCACATAACATGAGGTCTGTAAGTATGAACTGAGTGAAAATCCATAATGACTTTTAAAATAGTGATTCTCAACCCAGGATTATCTTATCCAGCTACTGCTTTAAAAATCTATAGCAGGATGAAGTGATGTTAAGTATAGACTAAGTGTCTTTGAAAAGTGGAATATACCTTGGCATTTATTGTTTCCAAACAAAGAGATGGTTCTTTACTGCCAATACCCGAAAGTCTACCTGACAGCTTCCTTTAATGCACAGTATTCTGTGTGGGAAAGTCTAGACATACTAAGGAGTTAACGCACTCTATGAAAATGAAAAAAAAATTCTCCAGCTTCCTTTACCTTCAATTAGGCAATTCTAAGCCACAATTTATAGAGTCCCTCAGTGGGCCATAATAGGCTTGAACCTTAGTTACATTTATCAACATAAGCATCTTTCATGTCTTAGTCTCAATTTCCACATCCTTAATGATGTTTCCAAAAATCAGCTTTCAAATAAACTACTGACAATCAATTTTTGTCTTTGGATCTTCTTCTGAGGGAGTACAACCTGAGTAACTAGATAGAGTTACTAGTCCTACATATATTTGATATAATGATTCTGGACAGTCTCCAAAGCGAGTTTGCAGTTCATTTGCAAACCTATGGGAAGTGGAAGAGAAGTAATTATATCCTTCTGTTATCAAAATGATCATAATTTCAGTTATAAATATTATTTAGTAGATAGTGATGCTGTATGCTAAAACAACCCATATTGTAGTGGATTCACAATTTCCACGGTAGCAAAGGTTATGAGTAAATGCTCTACAGAAGTAGATATCTATTCAGTGAGGTAGATGTTATAGCCAGATCTGGATGTGTTAAGTATCAGAAACCTACGTGAAAATATTCAATAAACTGATGGATATATAGTTTTAGAGCTCCAAAGCCAGATTCAGTCAGCAAAATTTGACATAATGTCCCTGTTTGCCCAATCTTTTTATGGCTACCTTTTTGTCTTTGCTCTGTAATGTGTAGATGGCAGGATTCAAGACAGGGGTAATAGCAAAGTCAACAATGAACAGATATTTATCAATTGATGATGTGGGGAAAGGCCAGACATAGAGAAACATGCATGGAGTGGAAAAAAGAACGACCACAGTGATGTGAGCTGACAGAGTGACAAATGCTTTGGATAAGTCTCCTGAAGAACGTTTCCAGACAGTGACCAAAATGAAGATATAGGAAAGGATGAGCAAGAAGAAGGTGCCCATAGTCATGAAGCCACTGTTGGCAGCAATAATAAACTCAAACTTGTCTCCATCTGTGCATGCAAGTTTTATGATCCTGGGAAAGTCACAGTAAAAGCTGTCTACTTCATTAGGACCACAAAAGGGCAAGTTTATAATGAAAGCAAATTGAGACATAGCATGGATCACCCCAGTTACCCAGCCAGCAATTACAAATGAAGCGCATATTTTAGGGTTCATGATGTTCAGGTAGTGAAGAGGCTTACAGATTGCTGTGTACCTGTCAAATGCCATGGCTATGAGTAACACCATCTCCACTCCTCCCATGATGTGGATGAAGCCTATCTGTGTCATGCAGCTTTGGAAAGAAATTATCTTGTATCCATTTAAAAGGTCCCTAATCATCTTTGGGACTGTGGTAGATGAAAGCCCTACATCAATGAGTGACAGGTTGGCCAGCAGGAAGTACATAGGAGAATGCAGGTGAGAATCAAAAATTACCAAAAAGAAAATGAAGAGATTTCCCAGGATGATCCCTAAATAGACCGAGGAAAAAATCAACATGAGAAAAACTTTAGTTTCCCAAGAACTAGAGAGTCCCAGCAACACAAACTCAGAAACCACAGAATCATTTAGTCCATCCATTGACTTGGGCAGAAGAGCTGATTTCAAATCACCTGAGGATAGAAAATAAAGAAGAGTGAGAATCAATGGTACAAATGTAGGTTTTCTGGGGCGCCTGGGTGGCTCAGTCAGTTAAGTGTCCAACTCTTGATTTCGGCTTAGGTCATGATGTCAGGGTTGTAAAATCAAGCCCCACATCAGACTCTGTCCTCAGTGTGGAGCCTATTTGAGATTCTCTCCCTCTCCCTCTTCCTCTGCCCCTCTCCCTTCCCTCTCTAAAAAACAAAAAAACAAAAACAGATAAGCAAACAAACAAACCAGAAATCAAATGCAGGTTTCCTATTTATGCTGCTAGTTTGTTGTATGGTTCATATTCTAGAGTTAGAAATCATATAATTGGAAAAGAAAAAATACAAAGAAAATAGAATTACTGTAATTATCAGGGGAGTGATTATATAAAAATAGAAAAAAATTTGAGTACTTTAGATGGAGATTAATTGGGGATATTTCCCTTCTTATTCCATTGTCAGGCATTTTTTTTCCTTTCACTGATTTCAAGACATTTCCCCTGACCACTTAAGTAGGTATTCTCACAACCAAATAATCTCTAACATTTCTGTCACTTTCACATTAATGCTCACATACTAACTTGCATATTCTTGTCAGCTGGATATTTTATTTCACTGGTCAAATAGACATCATCAGGCTGAAACTCTTTAATAAATTTCACCTTGCTTCACCTTATCCATGGGTTATTGTTTTTTTTTTTTTTTTGTACAATTTATCATGCATGTCAGGTCTTCAGATTGAAATTATTCATAATGCTTTGTTCAAGACATATTGTCATGATACATGCATAGATCTCTATATCAAATAAAATATTGGATATGAGAGAATAAATACCTGTTAGTAAGGTAATATTTATTAAGCAAAGATAATATTAATAGATTAACATTTATTCCTCCTTACAATCCACTGTACTAAGCACATTATCTCATTTTAACTTTATACCATCCCATAAGATAGTAACTGTTTTATTAGATTCATTTTATCAGTGGAGAAACTGAATTCCAGAAGGATCAGTTGTCAGAGCCAGAATTTGTATCTACAGGTGCAGGACACCAGAATTCCTGATCTAGACCATGGCACTATGGTCTTCAAGGACAGCCCCTTCAAGTATATCCCAGGTTTTACCCAAGACCCATCAATTATTTTTCTTCCTCTTTAAATTTCCTTGACCTATAATGAGCATAGCATTAGTATTATGACCTATTATTAGCATAATGAACTTTCTTTTGAAAAAAATCAAATCTCTGTATCTTTTCCAAATTTTTCTCTCTCCAGCTCTTCATTGGCAAGCTGGTCCATACTTTCTGTTCATTCATAAGCTAAAAATGGTGTCCACAGATTTCCTGTTTGTTAGAAAGAAGCTTTGGATTCCAGATACCTCATGTAATAATCACTTTTCAGTCATTATTTACCTTGATCTTTCTGCAGGATTTGATACTGTTTATCATGCCCTTGTTTCTGTAACTACTTCTGCCTTTGGCTTCTTTAAAGCCATTCCCCTTCCCACTTCTTGCCAATAGAAGTTCTATTTGTTCAGGTAGTGAGCTGAAATCACTTCAGTTAGGAGGGAGTAGCCCTATCCCACCTTGAAAGTATGTTATATGATTTTTCTAAACCAGTTACTATAATTACATTTTTATTGGCCCTGGATTGGTGTAAGATGAGTCACAGGGCCCAGAACTGTTCATTGAGTTGTAAATCAATGTCATCTGTGGAGGGTTTTCTTTCCCAAATAAAAGGACATATCTTCATGTACAGATGGATTTTCCTGGTCCATTTTTCCTGCATTTGATGCTAATGTTATGCCTAAAGGTGAAGCAACCATGAAATTCTAAACTCATATACTAAAAGCAATAGTGAAAAGTCCAAAATTTATCTGGGACCCAAGATGCATGTAGAGTCACTTAACTAAAGCCACAAATGATCTCCTTCCTTCTGCTTTTTAGTACCTACATGGGCACTTCTCTATCTGTAGATTTATCACTGGACTCCAGACCAATATATTTAAAGCTGTATGCGATTCACACAAATTCAAGTCTGGCCTCCACCTTCAAGTTAACGTGTCAAAACTGAACTCATTATATTTCACTCCAGTGTTTTAATAAATATCATTACCGTTTTCCCAGATGCCCTATATCCGCCCTAGTTGCACAATTTTTATTGTCAAATATTTCTTAATTAATTTCTCTCCTCTTCATTTCTCTTGTCATTTTATTCTGCTTCTAGTCTATATATTTTCCCATCTTGACAATTGAAAAGGGTACTCAGTGATCTTTCTGCTCCATTCTTCCCCAAGTCCAGTCCATTCTATAGTTTGATTTGAGATATGTCTATCAAAAGTCAAATACAATCATGTGGCTTTCCTACTTAAAGCTTCTAGTGGGTGTATCAAGAGAAAATTCTTGAAATCCCACAGCATATATCTCCTAATACTTTGAAAAGAGAGGAGTAATATTTGTTTTCAGAAGATATTTCCATGAAAATTATAGGGAATGAATGTCCTAAACAGACACTGGGTAAGTTTCAAAATTGATTCCTGATAAAAACTCTTAGTAAATTAGAAAAGATTAAGAAATATTTTTAATATGATTCTAATAGAATTTTTAAGCCAGTAGTTAAAATCTGATTACAGATGAAATATCAAAATCAGTAATATAAAGAAGGAAGCCTGCAGCACTGTTTCAATCATATGATATGGTCAAGGTGATTAAATCAAATAATATTACTGAAGGGAAGGTAGCAAAATATATTCATTCACAAATCACACAATTGTCTACCTCAAAAACTTAAGACAAATATTAAGAAATATTAAATTTAATAAGATCCTTTTAATAAATGTAGTGTCAATAATAACCTGTTAAATATGATAAGAGAAACTTCATTTATAAATGAACCAAATGTTTGGTGTATGTATTCTACTGAAAAAACATAATTTTTTCTGAAATATTTGAAACCCTGTATGATATAAGAAATGAAACCATGCAAATGGAGGGAAAAAGACTTCAAGTAGTAAAAATATCAATTCTCACTGACCAATCTGTGCAGTAACTGCAGTGCTCATTAAAAGTCCAGTGAAAATGTTTTAGAACATCAAAAAGTGATTCAAATATCCATTTTAAAGCTTGGAAAATTTTGCAAAGGAAATGAAATGGAAATTGGAGAAGAAATGAGAATGCTTTTTATGAAAGATATTAGAATATATCCTAAACCTATACTAATTAAGCTAATTAATTTGACTAAAGTTGAACAGATAAACATAACAAAACACAGTTAAGAATGTGATACAAAGAGAGAATTTAGTATATGATAAAAAGGCATCACAATTATGTAGGTAATAGAGTTATTCAATCTAATACAACACTCTATGTTAGCTACACTGGAATTAAAATAAAAAATAAATTCAGAATATTCGATAGTTGTTAAACATGTACCTAAACATTCGCAACATAAAATTTTAAGTATCTTATACATTTTATAGCAAGTTTAAAGTAAGTTCTGGATGATTAGAAGGCTTAAATGTACAAGTAAAATCATACAATTTTAATAAAATATGTCTGAATTAATTTTAAAACTTGAGATTGAAGGGGTCTTTCTAGATTTACTCCAAGTTCAGAAAGTAGATTCCATTTTTTATTTTCTCCTCAATAGAATGAATAAGCCTGTTGCTGCTGAGGATTGGGGAAGCAGTGCTTCTCATTCTCAGCTGAAGGGAAATGTGAAGTGGTACAATCATTCCAGAAGGCAATTGAGTCATAAAAGTAAAAACAAAACAAAACAAAACAAAAACCTCAATAATCCTATTGGAATGATTTTGAAAGGAAATAGACAAATGAACACAATGTATTTGTAACCTTATATTACTTATGAGCCTTTTGAATAATGTGAACTAATTGGTAACATTGTTTAAGACTAATAGAGTGATTAAATAAGTGGATACATTCATACAAAGCAGGTTTAAAAATGAATATTAAATCTATAACTAGTGTGAAAAGATATCATGAAGTCAAGGAAACATTTATAGAGGAAAAAATCCTCTTATATTTTGGGGGAATGGCATTTTGTATGAGTAAATGTATCAGACTCACCCCAAATTTCTACACGTGGTGGGATTTTAAATAATGTTATTCTTGTTTACCCCCAACTTGATTTGCTATATTTTTAGAGGTAATATTTATTTTTCTAATTTGAAACA
>NW_022589723.1:1834461-1849543 GCF_004348235.1 Phoca vitulina | reverse complement strand
TAGAGTCTACCGTATGTGAAATGAAGTCCCCCTAATTTTCTGCCGTGAGCAGTATTGGAGGATTGTGTCCTTCTCAGTGTGTCAAGTATACGGTGTAAGGAGTAGCCTCTGAGCTTGGAGGCTTTCCATCTCTGTGGTTTAAATAGAGCCAAGTATTTGGAAGGGCTAGCATGCTCTAGGGGATCCTTAGCTTCCAACTTTCCCTGAGGAAAAGTTGGGCATTGAAGACATCATGCAATAATCCACCCTTTTCAAAGCTAGTTCCAAGTTAGTCCAGTTAAATACAAGTAAAAATATAAGAGAAGGAAGTTCAAAATGTTTAATTACTTTATTAGGAGGCTATAACTTTCTTTCTTTTGCTCTGTATCTACCAGGTCATAAAGTGAACTAAGATGTCAGTTCCAGTCCCACCAGAAGCCAGATGAGTTATGTAGGTGGGCAGGTAGCAACTAGCTCATCTTTGGCATGTTACAAGTAGGCTCGTGATTTAAGGGCCTACTTGAACCTTGCTTCCTTGGATTTCAGAGGGATATTAGGTCTCAACCTTTACAGTCCTTCCTTGAGCCGGGTCCTGAATATTAACAGTTTGAGTATAAAACTATACTCATATACTCTAAAACATTTTTCTAAGTGATGGAAAGATAATGAAAGGATACTTTTTAATTCATTCATTTACTAAAGAAATATTCAATGAATGCAATCTAACTTAATAAGATTTCAGCTATTAATAATAGATGTATTTGGAACAAATAGTGAAGGCCCCCTTCATGTGTCCTCTCCCAATCTCATCCATTCTGGAAGGTGGTAACTACCAATATTGTAGTGTATCCTTCTGTTGCTGTTCTCATCAATGATGATGAGTGTACATATCACCATATGTCCTTAGAGAATGTTGTCTTTTATCTTTCTTTTGTCTATGTTTGCAGTTTTGATTTTAAATAAATTAGATGTGAAAGGCTATTAATAAAATTCTCCATCTCTTTCTTTTTCTCTTATTCCTTACTGGCCCTGCCCTTCTGTCCTCTTTGCTGTCTCATTTTCTCCCTTTCAGAGTTTTATTCATCTCTTTCCTATCTGGATCTCAAAACATTAATTCATTTGCTCCATGAGCCATTTTGTGCCCTGATGTCTAGTGTCCATAACCATCTCAATCTGAGAACATAAAGATTCAACACTTATTCACTTGTTTGCATGCTATAACACGCTTTCCAGGCACCATCTCGTGTAATCATGGTAACACATGGTAACATTTACAGAGGAGAAATAGGCAAAAAGAGGGTAAGTGACTTTCCCAAGCCTTACAGCTGTTAAGTGAAAGATCAATGAGATGTACCCTCTGGGGAAGGATGCTGGTTTAGAGGAGAGTTTGAGGAAGTACATGATTGCTTTGAAACTTAAAAAGAGTGAAAACTTTGTAATGCGATAAAGTATTTCTTTCATTTTATAATGTTTTTGTAATTTATAGTTTTTCATACACAACTTTACATATATCAAAATTAAATCCTTTAAGTATTTAATTCTGTAGTTACACACACACACACAAACACACACACACACACACACATAAGTTTTTTATTTAAATTCCAGTTAGTTAAAATACAGTGTAATATTAGTTTCAGGTGTACAATAGAGTGATTCAACACTTCCATACATCACCCAGTGCCTATCACAACAAATATACTTCTTAATCCCCATCACCTATTTAACCCATCCCCCCACCCACCTCCCCTCTGGTAACCATCTGTTTGTTCCCTAGAGTTAAGAATCGGTTTCTTGGTTTGCCTCTCTCTCTCTTTTATCCCCCTGTGCTCATTTATTTCATTTCTTAAATGCCATGTATGAGTGAGATTATATGATAATTGTCTTTCTCTGACTGACTCATTTCACTTAGCATAATGCACTCTAGCTCCATCCATGTCATTGCAAATAGCAAGATTTCATTTTTTATGGCTGAGTAATATATATCACATCTTCCTTCTTTTCCCCTCTCAATTCTATGATTAGGGCTAGGGTTAGGTTTCAGGTTAGGGTATGTGACTGCCTGGGATCTTGCAGTTCAGAGACCTCTGGAGGAATAAAATCCCAGACTTCTGCCAGAGTGTGAATAGACAGGGCAGCCACTTACAAAGCTGAATCAAGGAAAGCATTTGGGGCTCTATAGTCTTTATTTATTTATTTTTATTATGTTATGTTAATCACCATACATTACATCATTAGTTTTTGATGTAGTGTTCCATGATTCATTGCTTGCATATAAAATATTCAGTAGTTCCTTCTGTTTTTAATCTCTACTTTCACACCCATTTTCAGAAATATTAACAATGCTTAAATGTTTGGGTACTTGTCAAGAATAACCAGGCTGCTTCTCAGCTTTCATACATATATATCTGGTAACCAATATCACACCAAGATATACTACAGTTTCATTTCACATCAACTTCTTCTGTGGTCCCTTTGGTCAACCACACACCCATTCCCTTGTCTCAGGAAACCACTGATCTCTTTTCTGTCCCTATAGTTTCCTTGTTTGAAGGACCATGAAAATGGAATCATATGTTACCTTTTGAGTCTGGCTTTTCTCACTCTGCACTTGAGATTCATCTATTTTGATGCATGTATTAGTAGTTTCTTTTTACTGGTAAGCAGTATTTCATTGTATAGATATAGCAAGTTTATTTATCTACTCCCCAGTTCAAGACATTATGGTTGTTTCCAATTTTTGGTGCTTAAGAGTAAAGCTCTGTGGGGCCCCTGGTTGGCTCAGTCATCAAGCATCTGCTTTCAGCTCAGGTCATGATCTCAGGGTCCTGGGATGGAGCCCCGCATCGGGGCTCCCCTGCTTCTCCCTCTCCCACTCCCCCTGCTTGTGTTCCCTCTTTCGCTGTGTCTCTCTGTCAAATAAATAAACAAAATCTTAAAAAAAAAAGTAAAGCTATGTGAATATTCTTATATAGGTTAGGTTGATATTTATATTTCACTTCAGGAAATAACCAAGAGTGGGATTTAGAGTCATACAGTTGTTTACATTTAATAATATAAGTCTTCATAAGAATTCTTTTCAAAAAGAAGAAATGAATGGAGCCTATCAATATGAGAAGATATTCTATAAACAGTTTTCATTAGTGTTGGTACAAATTATTTGAAAGTTTTCTCTAATTTAGTCTGCATTCACTCTCATAGTATGTAAAAGGAGACGTGTTCTGCTTCAACTGTGCGGGCAGATGGCAAGTTTGGAAAATGAGACTGGAATTAGAAAATATAGGAATCATATAGGAATGGAGGTTTAAGTCTTCATAGTCTGTATACTCATAACTTCAATATAATTGATGGCTCATAGTTTTTATGTTTAGGGAAGGATTATGTATTATCATTATATTATTATATAAACTATATAATGAATTTGTAGCAGTGCTGGGGCAATTAGGATTAAGACAATGGCTGGCAGAATATTTCAGACTGTTTCTACTTGTGCATGTTTTTAGTTGTGTAGGTTAATGTGGCTGTTAATGAAATGACATAGAGGACTAAAGAGCTAGTTAGGAACTAGTTGGTATGTCATCATGAAAGTGTAAAAGTTCTTCTATGATGGGTGATGTTGCATTTTGAAAACCTAGTTGGGATGGATGTGCCATGGAAATCTAAAGGACTTGAACTTATAATTTAACTTTGATAAAGTTATATAATTTTTTACTAATGTCTCAGAAAGACACAGTAGTTATGATATTGGCTTGAAGCAAGTTGGAGGAGCTTCATTTCTTCCCTTCTTATTTTAAATTTACTTAGGTAGGTTCTTCAAATTTATGATATGGTAGGGTGTATCCATGTAGTCATTTGAGGTTAGTAGTAGTTTATTCTACTCTTGACACTTCTCAGTTGGATACAAATGCTTTTCAGATTATGAAAACTATTAATATTATTGCTGTTAATAAGATAAACAAACCTATGGTTGACATGGTGTTTCATGTTGTATATGTATCTGAGTAGTCAGAGTAATAATGTCATGGTATTCCTTAAAGATCAAGAAAGTGTTGTGTGAAGAAAGTTATGTTAATGCCTACAAATATAAATGTGAAATACATTTTTGCTCAGGTTAAGTGTAACCTGACAATGGGAATCAGTAAACAAATTTCTTATGATGGCAAATGCTCATATTGATAAGACACAATGAAAATGTGCTACTATATAATATATATCATGGAGAACAATGTTGAGTGATGGATTTGCTAAAACAATTCCTTCTTGACCTCTTACTATAAATAAGAAAATAAAACCTAAGGGTCATAGTATGGCTGGTGAGCATTTGATATTATCTCCATGGAGGATTGCTAGTTGACTAAATATTTTTATTCCTGTAGGAGTGACAATAATCATAGGAACTGATGTAATATAGATGTATCAACATCTATACCTGCTGTGAATATATGGTGATCTCATACACTAAATCCTAGGAAACCAATGGATATTATAGCTCAAGACATTCTTATATATTAAAAAGTTGCTTCTTTCCCTGAATAATATGCAACTGTGTGAGAAATTATTGTGTATCCCAGTAGGATAAGAATACAGACTTCAGGGTAACCAAAAAATCAGAACAAATGATTACATAAAGTTGGATCTCATTCTGTGAGATCAAAGAAAACAGTGTTTAGGTTGTGCTCAATTAATAATATAGTAATTCTGGCTGCTAAAAGTGTGAATGATAGTAATAGCACAGCTGTAATTAGGACTGGTCAAACAAATAATGGTGTTTGATATTCAGATATGGCTAGTAGTTTCATATTACTAATTATAGTAATAAAGTTAATGGCACCTACAATTGGAGATATACCTGCTAAATGTAGGGAAAAATAATTCAGTAACGGAAGCTCCAGCATGGACCAGATTGCTGGCTAGAGGAGGGTATGCAGTTCAACCCCTTCCAGCACAAGCTTCAACTCTTGATTTGAGCAAGAGTAACAGTGCTGGTGGGAGTAGTCAGAAACTTATTTATTTATTTTTTTTATGTAGGCTCCACGCCTGGTGGGGAGCCTAACAGAGGACTCAAACTCATGACCATTCATTTATTGGAATATTATACAATCATGCAAAACCATTTTGAAGAATATTTATGATGTGTGAACATTAAAGGGATACAAACTTCTATATAATACAATCTGTTTTATGTAAGAAAAATATGTGTGCATATAATTAAAAAGCAATGTTTTCAGTGGTTCCTTCTGAAAAAAAAAAAGAAACATGTTATTATTCAAAGGAATGCTATGTTAGGTGCTCCAATTATTAATGGGATTAACCAGTTTTGGAATCTTCCAATTATGATAGGTGTAAATAAAAAGAAAATTATTACAAATGCATGGGTGATTACAACTACAGTATAGATTTGGTCATCACCTAATAAATCTCCCAGCTGACCTAGTTCAGCACCCATTAAAAGGCTTAAGGCAATACCTATTATTTCAGGTTAGCACCAAAGAGTAGATATAAAGTATGGTTTGTTGAGAATAGTCAGTAGTTTATGAACATAGGTAAAATGGCTGAGCAAGCATTAGACTGTAAATCTGAAGACAGAGGTTGGGTCCTCTTTTTGCCAAGCCCTGTGATGAATAACATTGAATTGCAAATTCAAAGGAGCAGCTTCATTTCTGCTGGGGCTTTTCATGCCTTTTTCCCTTAAGTGGCAGGAAAAGCAGATTGAAGCCTGTTAACTAGGATATTTAGCTGTTAACTAAAATTTTGTGGGGTGAAAGCCCACCAATTTAGTAAGGATTTAGTTTACTGAAAGCATTTGATTTGCATTCAGTTGTTAGAACAAAGAGTCTTACCATCTTTATTTTTTTCAGGAATTAAGTAAATTATACTTGCTTGGGGCTTAGAAGCCTCTTTGCCTATACTAACCTCCTAAATTCCTAGTCCAGTACTGATAATATTGGTGTTAGGAGGAGAAGTAATGAAACTACCATTAGTGTTGATATAAGGATTGGTTGTTTTATGTTTTCAAGTTGTCATTTTATTTTTATGTTGTTTATTCATGGGAGTATAGTTAATGATGTGGCGTAAGTTATTCGTATGTAGAAATATAGATTAAATAGTGTTATAATTGCTGTTAATGATGGCAAATAATGTCTTATTTTTATTTTTTAAATACTCATTTGGGTGAGAATCCTTAGAGTGGTGGTTGTTGATTCAATGGCTTGTGTTAAAAAAAATGGTGGATGCTTCCATGGTTCACATGTGAATTAAGTTTTTTTTATTAAGTCTGGAAAAATAGCTACTATATTTATTTCATAGCCATTTTAGGTTATTTGTCAGTGTGAGCTTATTATTACAATTATGGTTTCTGCAATGATTGTTAGTAAGATCATAGTGAGAATTGGAGATATTTAGTATGAGAAGGATATAAGTCAACATTTTTGGGTATGGGCTTGGTAGTTTATTCAGGTGACCTTACAATATAATATGGTGTAATATGGTAGCATGAAGATTTTGGATTCTTAGGAGTAGGTTTAATTCCTATAATTCTTTTTTTTTTTTTAAAGATTTTATTTTATTTATTTGACAGAGAGAGACACAGCGAGAGAGGGAACACAAGCAGGTGGAGTGGGAGAGGGAGAAGCAGGCTTCCCGTGGAGCAGGGAGCCCGATGTGGGGCTCGATCCCAGGACCCTGGGATCATGACCTGAGCCGAAGGCAGACACTTAACGACTGAGCCACCCAGGCGCCCCTAATTCCTATAATTCTAGAAATAAAAGGATTTAAGCTCTATTATTTACTCTATCAAAGTAATTCTCTTAATGTTTATGATAGAATGCTTAATATAATAATGAGCAGTGATGCATGCTATATAGGCAAAGGGGTAGTGTTAATGGTAGAAAGTTTTTCATAAGAGATGCATGAGTTGATCGTATTGGAATCATGGGTAGGATGCTTAGGCTCATAAAAAAGAGATAGTTAGGAAAAGGGTTTTGATAATAAAGTTAGTTGTATACTATCTGGTATGTAGGGGTTGTGGAATGCTCCTAAAAACAGAACTGTTGTAAAAATATTTATTATAATAGCATTTTTTACTAGGAAGAACAGGGCAAATGGATCTGCTGCATAATCGGTGTTGAAACCAGAAATGAGTTCTGATTCTCCTTCTGTTGGTCCAGTGGAGCTCGGTTGGTCTCTGCTAGGGATGAGATAAGTTATGTTACAGCTAGTGATCAAGATGGAAAAATTAGTCATGGATATTCTTGGGTAATAATTAGTGTGGAGAGTGTAAATAATCTGTATATTAACAGGACTGGTAGTAGGATGACTGCTAATGTTACTTTGTATGAAACTGTGCCAGTGCTGGTAGGGCTCTCATTAATGGGGATTTTGAATTTGCTGCTCAGCCTGATCCTGATCAGAGAATGGAATAAATAGCCAAGCTAGATATGACTAATATAAACAGTAATTTTATATTAATTGATAGATATAGCATGGGTAGTGGAATTCCTATTCTTAGGGCTAAAGTGAGGGGTAGGGTTGGTGCAACAATAAATATGGATATTGATGATATTAGTGATTGTAATGGTTCTTTATTATATAAGTATCTTTAACATGTTTTATGCCGAAATTTTATCAATTTGGATTAACTGTATGGCCACAGTGGCTGCAGCAAAATTTTCCAACCCTAATTAATATAACTGTCAGACTTTTGTTTATGGCTTAATTTTTATCACTGCTGTTTCCTGTGGGTGTGTGGTAAAGCAAGGCATTGTGAGCTACTTTTTAGTGTACTTGATTGTCAGCATACAAAAAGGCAGTTGGAAGGATCTAATTTTCTCTAGTAAACTCAAAAGAATTTATTGACCATTTTCATAGAGCATAGCCTATTGGGACACTTGGGTGAAAGAGACCTGGAATGCTACAGATGACACCAAAGTCCATGCCTGGTTTCTCCCCTTACCATTTTCCTTGAAAGGTGTTACTACTGTTTTATGTTGATTTGCAAATCACAGAGTATTGATAATATTATAAAATTAATTTATATTACTAGCCAGATAAAGAATACTGTAGTAATAAATTTTAGAAATACAAGATGTTTAAGGTTGAAGAAGTAGATCTTTAGGTTCCAAGAGTTTATATTTTTATCTTCAAATATTCAAGACAGAACTCTCCTTAAAGAGGGGGTGAACATATGCAGAGATCAAAAAGAAAGATCAGGAAAAGAGAACCTGAATATACTTCATGTGCTAGGAGCTTCCATTCACATTGTAATACCTAATCTTTATTATAATCCATGAAATGGATTTTATGTTGAGATGTATCTCAGCATATCTTGCAAGAAGCCAAAAAATTGGAAAGAAGCATGACTTGGGTGCACATATTAGGTCCTCTGACTCCTACTTCTAAGGTGCCATTCTGATTCTGTTAAGTTCTAAAAGCTTATTCTGTTTCCATGGAAAATAACTGGTTTTCATAGCATTCTGAGAGGCTTCCCTCCATATAATTCAATCAAATTTTTCCTGACATAAACTATTAGCAAACAATACTATTAGCAGTCAATTTTTTGTTTGGACATTTCTGATAACTGACATGATGAATCTCTGTCCAGGGCCATCTCTTCATATAGGAGAATTGTGAATCATGAAGTGAGAACAGTCCTTCCTGAATGTCAATATGTAGGGAGCTCTAAGACTCTACAGAAGGCATCCCTTTTGGTACAGGAAAGTCTTTGCTCTAGAGTCCAGACATTCCAGGAATTACCTGAGAAGAAACCCTTGATATTTCTGAAAACTGTAATACGTCCAGAAACAGGGGCACCTGGGTGGCTCAGTTGGTTAAGCTTCTGACTTCAGCTCAGGTCATGATCCCAGGGTCCTGGGATTGAGCCCCGCATTGGGCTCCCTGCTCAGCGGGGAACCTGCTTCTCCCTCTCCCGCTCCCCCTGCTGTGCTCTCTCTCTGTCAAATAAATAAATAAAATGAAAAAAATTGTTTAAAAAACTTCCAGAAACATCCAGTTTGGTATATATGGAAAGTTGGTATTGAAATACTGTGAAATTTGGTTTAAATGTGAAGGAGAAAGAGAAGTAAGAGAGAAGTTAAGAGTTTATTTTAGAGTATAAGATGTATTACATTTGGAGACATCATTTTCTGTGATCAGAGTTTTCTTCATGGATATAAAGCTGAGTCCAAAATCTATTCAGGGCCTAAATACAGTCAGAACATGATAAAACAATACATTTTGTTTGGACAATTTTTATCAGATAGTGTTATCCTCAGAAATGGATGTGTTTATTGTGTAAAGTGACTTCTTGAGTGGGAAACATTAGAGCTCTGTGTTGTGGGTAGAGAAAGGCTTATAGACAGATTTTCCAAGCTGTGTCTCTTGGGACCTCTTAGTAAGTTTCCCTAAATTGAGACATCATTTGTTAGTGTGCCTTTTCTGAAATTCAGAGCCAAAAATCCAAAGTGAATTTAATTTTAACAATTCTAGAGTTGGATGTAAAATATCTTTCAGTTCGTTTGAATTTTTTGTAAGTGTGAGAAAAATCTAACTTTACTTTCATCTGCGTCTACAGTTTTTGAATTGGAACCAAGATTTCACTTCCTGTTTTTTGAGGAAGTCGGAAGGCTTTTGTGATGTCCAGTTGTGGGACTTGATCCCATAGGCTGGTCATGACTTGCAGAACCATGCTCATGGCTGAATGGCCTACTTTGAACTGCTGGTTTTATTAGACTTGTGGAAAGCAGAGAAATATTTTATATCACAGAATTATCTGTGCTCAATTACCAGTTTTGGGCCCATTGGAATAAAATGTTTAAGTAGCACTTCTTTAAGTTACAAAGCAATATTGAGAGGCTACTTTTAAGTTTACTTTTATTGGAGATAATTCTTTACTGTCAGCACCAGAAAGTGTCTCATTGCTTGTCTCTGGCTTCTTGATATAGATACACAATATTTGCTATGGGAAAGGCTGGGCATGCTAAGGAGTTAATGAACCCTCTACAAATGAAGAAACACTTCAAATACCTTGCCTTTCAGCTGGGATAATTCTAAATCACAGAATCTGTACAATCCCCTGGAGGACTACAGTTTGCTTGCACTCATGTTACCAACATAAGCGTCTTTCCTTTCTCAATACCACTTCCCTATTCCCTTACTGATGTATCCAAAAATCAGCTTCCAAATAAACTACATGCAATACAATGTTGTCTTTGGATCTTCGGCGGGAAACCAACCTAAGTAACTAAGGAGAGCTACTACTCCTACATATATAACCATTTAATGTGATAGCTCCTGACATTCCCCAATCATGGTTGTACTTATGGGAAGCAGAAGGGATTTTCTTATATTCTTACTTATTGTCAAAATGATCACAATTTCAATTATAAAATATTATTTAGTAGATATTACTGCAGTCTGCTGAAAAAATAAAATGATACCCTTACACAGTAGATTCACATCTCCCATGGTAGCCAAGGTAATGAATAAATGCTCTACAGAAGTAGTAGAATTTTGTTCAGTGAGGTAGATAATACATCTAGTTCTGTCTATTTTAAATGTCAGATGCCTGAATAGAGATGTCCAAAGAGCAGATGGACGTATAGTTTTAGAGCTCCAAAGATAGAGCCAGTTAGCAAAGTCTGACATAATGTCCCTGTTTGCTTAATCTTTTTATGGCTACCTTTATGTCTTTATTTCTTAATGTATATATGATGGGATTTAAAATGGGGGTGATAGCAAAGTCAGCAATGAACAGATATTTATCAATTGATGATGTGGGGAAAGGCCAGACGTAGAGAAACATGCATGGAGTGAAAAAAAGAATGACCACAGTGATGTGAGCTGACAGAGTGACAAATGCTTTGGATAAGTCTCCTGAAGAACGTTTCCAGACAGTGACCAAAATGAAGATATAGGAAAGGATGAGCAGGAAGAAGGTGCCCATAGTCATGAAGCCACTGTTGGCAGCAATAATAAACTCAAACTTGTCTCCATCTGTGCATGCAAGTTTTATGATCCTGGGAAAGTCACAGTAAAAGCTGTCTACTTCATTAGGACCACAAAAGGGCAAGTTTATAATGAAAGCAAATTGAGACATAGCATGGATCACCCCAGTTACCCAGCCAGCAATTACAAATGAAGTGCATATTTTAGGGTTCATGATGTTCAGGTAGTGAAGAGGCTTACAGATTGCTGTGTACCTGTCAAATGCCATGGCTATGAGTAACACCATCTCCACTCCTCCCATGATGTGGATGAAGCCTATCTGTGTCATGCAGCTTTGGAAAGAAATTGTCTTGTATCCATTTAAAAGGTCCCTAATCATCTTTGGGACTGTGGTAGATGAAAGCCCTACATCAATGAGTGACAGGTTGGCCAGCAGGAAGTACATAGGAGAATGCAGGTGAGAATCAAAAATTACCAAAAAGAAAATGAAGAGATTTCCCAGGATGATCCCTAAATAGACCGAGGAAAAAATCAACATGAGAAAAACTTTAGTTTCCCAAGAACTAGAGAGTCCCAGCAACACAAACTCAGAAACCACAGAATTATTTAATCCATCCATTGACTTGGGCGGAAGAGCTGATTTTCAAATCACCTGAGGATAGAAAATGATTAAAAAGACACAATCAGTGGTACAAATGTAAATTTCCTATTTCTTGCTAGTTTTTTCTTTGGGGTACATATCCTAAATTAGAAATCATTAATTGGATAAGAAAAAAAATTAAGGATATGAAAACATTATGGTGATCAAGAGAATGATTACATAAAAAGCGAAGAAAATTATTAATATTTTAGATGGAGATAAATGGTGTTACTTCCCTTCTATTCCATTTTCAGATCTTTTTATTTTGCCTCTCAAGGATTTCTAGACATTTCCCCGGATCACTTACCTAGGTGTTCTCTCACCTGAATAATCTCAGCTATTACTGTCAATTCACAGTAATATTCTCACACTAATTTGCTAATTCTCCTTAACTGAATTTATTTCAGTAGTCACATAGAGATCTTTAGGCCAAAATAGTTTAATGCCTTTCACCTTGTTTCACCTTGTATATGTGGGTTTTTTTTTATCTTGTATAACTTACCATGGAAGTCAAGTGCTCAGATTGTGATTATTCATAATTTTGATTCATAACTATTATCATGGTACATGCCTCTATATTCAATTAAATTGTTGGATACAAAGACTGAATACTTTTAAGTAAAAAGTATTAATTAAACAATTATAAGATTAATAGATGGCATTTATGCGAAACTTTGTACGAAGCACATTATCTCATTTAAACCCACAGAATTCCATAAGAAATATTTTTTTTACATTCATTTTGCTAACGAAGAAACTGAGTCTTAGAGGGATCAAGTGTCAGAGCTGTGACTTTTATCCAGAGCTCTAGGACACCATAATCCATGCTTCTAACCATGGCACTGTGCTCTTCAAGGCTGGCACCTTCCAGTATATGCTGGATCTTCCCTAAGGATCCATCAGTTAAACTTTCTTCTACTTTTGTTTCCTTTCACCTATTTACATAGTTAAGTTCTTTTTTAAAAAGATTTTATTTATTTATTTGAGACAGAGAGAGAGAGCGTGCATGAGTATGAGGGGGAGAGGCAGAAGGAGAGGAGCAAGTTGACTCCCCGCTGAGCAGGGAGCCTGATGTGGGGCTCAATCCTAAGACCCTGAGATCATGCATGACCTGAGCAAAAGGCAGACGCTTAACTGACTGAGCCACCCAGGTTCCCCTACAAAGTTAAGTTCTTTTTTAAAAAATCAAATCTCTGAATCTTGTGTCTCCTAATTTTTTCTCTCCCTAACTCCTCATTGGCAGTCCTCATTTTTTGTTTGCCAATAGGCCAGAACAATTCAGTTTCCAAAATTCCTTGTTCATAGAAAGATACTCTGGATTCCGAATACATTATACAATAATCAGTTTTTAATCATCATTTTCCTTGATCTCTCTGCAGGATTTGATACTGTTTATCATGCCCTTAGTTCTATAACTCCTGCCCTTGGCTCCTTGGCTTCTATAAAGCCAATCCTCTTCTCACTTTTTGCCAATAGAAATTCCATTTGTTCTAGTGGTTGGCTGAAATCTCTAGATTTGAGAAGACAGTAGATCTATCCCAAGTTGAGAGCGTGATATATGATTTTTCTAAACCAGTTACTGTAATCCCATTTTCCCTGGCCATGAATTAATCTAAGATAGGATATGTGACCAAGAAATGTTCAATGAGACGTAAACCAATGTTGTCTGGAGAGCTTTCCCTCCAAATGAAAAGACAAAGCTTCATGTAGAGAAGCTTCTTTTCATGGTCTTTTTTTTTTTTTTTTTTTTTTTGCGTTTAATGCCAATGATATGCTTAAAGGTGCAGCAACAACAAAGTTGTAAAGACCATATAAGACAAATAATACAGTAAAAATTTAGAGAGGACCCAGAAACCAAAAGCATGTTGAATGACTTAACTAAAGCCTGCAATAGTGTCCCTTCAGATTTATTCTTCTAACGTGAGAAAAATAAACTGGAACTTCTTTGATCAACTATAAGCCAGGTTTTCTGTTAATTGGTTAAAAGCAATCAGACCATTTTTATGATAGCCCATTCCTAATTATTCTTCTGCCTTACTGAGTTCTCTGTACCTTTCACTAACACAGCAATCATTTTTCCTCTGCTCAACCTTAATTTCTGGTGTGACTCAGAGTCTGTGATAAGCATTTGCTCTTTTTTGTTTTTTAATTAATGTTGGAAACATCTCTTCTAACCATTCACTCAGCAAAGTCTTATATGCTAGTTTACCTTGGTCTGATTACAGAAAGGATTTAAAAATGCAAATCTTACATTACATACCTCCACCAGTATCTTTTTAAAACCCTTGTAAGGATTCTCATTGCCCAGAGGGGAAAGGTTTTATTCAATATCAGTTTACTCATTTTAACTAGTACCTACATGTTGAATTCTGAATCTGTAGCTTTATCTCTTACTCCAGAGTAATATATTCAAAGCAGTATGTGGTATATACTCAAATGGAAATTCCACCTCCATCTTCAAGTTAATGTCAAACTGAATTTATAATATTTTAATTTTAATTTACTGCAATGCTTTAATAAATGTCATTACCCTTCTCCCCAGTATAGATACCTGGGTAGCACTCTGTCCTTGCATTTCCAGCTCCAGTTGCACAACTTTTACTCTCAACTATTTTTCATTTCAGTTCCTTCCTCATTTCTATTGTCATTTTGTCTTTTACTTCTGGTCTACATATTGTCCCATCTTGACCATTGAAGAGACTCCTAAAAGATCTCCCTGTTCCATTCTTCCCATGTCCAGTCCATTCTACAGTCTGTTTCCATATCTGTCTGTCTAGAGATCAAGTAACACCAACTGGCTTTCCTACTTGAAGCCTTTGGTGGCTCTATCAAGAGAAAATTTTTGATCCCACAGCGTATCACATAAGGCCATGAGAAGAGATGAGCAATATTTGACTTCAGAGGATATTTCCATGAAAATTTTAGGGAATGAATGTACTGAACAGTCACTGGATAAATTTCAAAATTGATCCCTGATAAAAACTCTTAGTAAAATCGGAAGGTTAAGAAACATTTTAATATGATGATTTTAATAGAATTTTTAAACCAATAGTCAATGTCTGATTATAGATGAAACATTAAAACCAAGAACATAAAGAAGGAAGCCTGCAGCACTATGTTTCAATCATTTACTATGGTAGAAAGATTAAATCCAATAATATTCTTGAAAGAACAGTATCAAAACTATAATCATTCACAAATCATACAGTTGTCCATGTCAAAAACTTACAATTAAATGAAAAAATAAATCCAGCAAGATTATTTTAATGAATATAATAAATAATAATATATAGTAAATAACTTATTAAAATTTGATTAAAAAACTCTCATTTGTAAGTGAAACAAATGTGTAATATATGCACTCTACTGAAAAAACAAATTTTTCTGAAACATTTGAAATGCAGATTGAAATAGGAAATGGATCCATGCAAATAGAGAAAAAAGACACAAAGTTGTAAAAATAATCCATCCTCACTTGTCAACGTCTAGTGCGTTGGGGTCCCTGGGTAAGGGTCGCGAAAT
>NW_022589723.1:1833151-1834451 GCF_004348235.1 Phoca vitulina | reverse complement strand
ACAAACAATCACGGCCACAGAGGGCTCACATGCCTGTGTTGGCCTCACTCACTGAACTACCTTGAGCAGTAACTGCCATGCCCATTAAAAGCCCAGCAGAAATGTTTTGGAGCATTTCAAACATATCTAAACGTCCATTTCAAAGCCCAGGGATATTTTGAAAAAGAAATGAAGTGGGTGCCAGGGGGAGAAAAGAGAATACTTTCTGTAAAAGATGTTGAGATATATCATAAACCCATGCTCATTAAACATGATTAATTTGGCTGAAGTTGAACAGATAAATAGAACAAAATGCAGTTAAGAATGTGATACAAATTAAGGAACTTAGTATATGATAAAGAGGGCAATACAATTAAATAGGATAATGGAGGGCTATATATTAAATTCAGAGTATTTAATGTTTATTAAATGTGTAGCTCAACACTGGAAAGATAAAATTTTAAGCATCTTATTAAACATCTCACAGCAAAGTATATTCTAGATGATTAGAAGGCGTAAATGTAAAAATAAAATTGTAAAGTTTTAATACATTGAATTATGAATTACTTTCTAAAACTAGAGATTAAAGAGGTCTTTCTACATTTACCTCAAATTCAGAAAGCAGATTCCATTTTTGTATTTTTTCTTCAACAGAATGAATAAGCCTTTTGCTGCTGCAGAATTGGGGAAGCAGTGCTTCTCATTCTCAGCCTGTGGGAAATGTGAAGTGGTACAGTCATTCCAGAAGACAGTTGAGTCATAAAAGTGAAAAATACTTTAACTGTAATTCAATAATCCTATGCCTTGGAATTAATTGAAAGAAAATAGACAAATACACAGAATGTATGATGTTCTTTTACTTTAACATTTCTTATAATATGAAATGTTTAATGATAAGGGACTGATTATATGGATATATTCCATTTTTAAAAGGTCATTAGGTCTACATTAATGAGCATGGAAAGATATCAGTAAGTCCAGAAAACTATAGTAAAAAAATATTTTTACTGGGGGAGGGGAGTACAAATGACATTTGCATGAGTAGAGGTTTATAATTTGTCCCAAATTTCTACAGGTAGTGGGCTTAAAAACATTTTTTTTTTTAATTTGAATATAGGTGACACACAGTGTTACATTAGTTGCAGGTGTATAGCATAGTGATTCAATATTATTATATGTTATGCTATGTTCACCACAAGTGTAGCTCCTGTCTGTTGTCATACAGGTAGTGGGATTTTAAATAATCTTATGCTTGTTTCTTTACCCCCAACTTAATTTGCTATATTTTTAGAGGTAATATTTATTTTTCTAATTTGAAACA
>NW_022589723.1:1654753-1818151 GCF_004348235.1 Phoca vitulina | reverse complement strand
TACTGAGAGGGCTTACTCTAGAGTCTACCGTATGTGAAATGAAGTCCAGCTAATTTTCTGCCATGAGCAGTATTGGAGGATTGTGTCCTCCTCAGTGTGTCAAGTATACAGTGTAAGGAGTAGCCTCTGAGCTTGGAGGCTTTCCATCTCTGTGGTTTAAATAGAGCCAAGTATTTGGAAGGGCTTTCCCTAGCATGCTCTTGGGGATCCTTAGCTTCCAACTTTCCCTGAGGAAAAGTTGGGCATTGAAGGCATCATGCAATAATCCACCCTTTTCAAAGCTAGATCCAAGTTAGTCCAGTTAAATACAAGTAAAAATACAAGAGAAGGAAGTTCAAAATGTTTAATTACTTTATTAGGGGGCTATAACTTTCTTTCTTTTGCTCTGTATCTACCATGTCATAAAGTGAACTAAGATGTCAGTTCCAGTCCCACCAGAAGCCAGATGAGTTATGTAGGTGGGCAGGTAGCAACTAGTTCATCCTTGGCATGTTGCAACTATGCACATGATTTAAGGGCCTACTTGAACCTTGCTTCCTTGGATTTCAGAGGGATATTAAGTCTCAGCCTTCACAGTCCTTCCTTGAGCCAGGTCCTGAATATTAACAGTTTGAGTATAAAACACATTAGAGGCATTTCTCTAAGAGATGGAAAGATAATGAAAGGATACTTTTAAAAAAAATTTTATTATGTTAATCACCATACAGTACATTATTAGTTTTTGATGTAGTGATCCACGATCCATTGTTTTCATAGAACACAGAGTGCTCCATGCAATACGTGCCCTCCTTAATACCCATCACTGGGCCAACCCATCCCCCCACCCCCCTCTCCTCTAAAACCCTGTCTGTTTCTCAGAGTCCACAGTCTCCCATGGTTCATCTCTCCCTCCAATTTCCCTCCCTTCATCCCTCCCTTCCTTCTCCTAATGTCCTCCATGCTATTCCTTATGCTCCACAAATAAGTGAAACCATATGATAATTGACTTTCTCTGCTTGACTTATTTCACTTAGCATAATCTCCTCCAGTCCCATCCATGTTGATGTAAAAGTTGGGTATTCATCCTTTCTGATGGCTGAGTAATATTCCATTGTATATATGGACCACATCTTCTTTATCCATTCATCTGTTGAAGGGCATCTTGGCTCTTTCCACAGTTTGGCTATTGCAGACATTGCTGCTATGAACATTGGGATGCATATGGCCCTTCTTTTCACTACATCTGTGTCTTTGGGGTAAATACCCAGGAGTGCAATTGCTGGGTCCTAGGGTAGCTCTATTTTTAATTTTTTGAGGCACCTCCACACTGTTTTCCAAAGTGGCTGTACCAACTTGCATTCCCACCAACAGTGTAAGAGGGTTCCCCTTTCTCCACAACCTCTCCAACATTTGTTGTTTCTTTCCCTGTCCATTTTTGCCATTGTAACTGGTGTAAGGTGGTATCTCAATGTGGTTTTGATTTGAATTTCCCTGATGGCTAATGATGATGAACATTTTTTCATGTGTCTGTTAGCCATTTGTATGTCTTCTTCAGAGAAGTGTCTTTTCATATCTTCTGCCCACTTTTTGACTTACTTGTTTTTTGGGTTTGAGAAGTTCTTTATAGATTTTGGATACCAGCCCTTTATCTGTAGTGTCATTTGCAAATATCTTCTCCCATTCTGTGGGTTGCCTCTTTGTTTTGTTGACTGTTTCCTTTGCCGTGCAGAAGCTTTTTATCATGATGAAGTCCCAAAAGTTCATTTTTGCTTTTGTTTCACTAGCTTTTGGAGATGTATCTTGAAAGAAGTTGCTGTGGCCGATGTCAAAGAGGTTACTGCCTATGTTCTCCTCTAGGATTTTGATGGATTCCTGTCTCACATTGAGGTCTTTCATCCACTTTGAGTTTATCTTTGTGTATGGTGTTAGAGAATGGTCGAGCTTCATTCTTCTGCATGTGGCTGTCCAATTTTCCCAGCACCATTTATTGAAGAGGCTGTCTTTTTTCCATTGCATGTTTTTTCCTGCTTTGTCAAAGATTATTTGACCATAGAGTTGAGGGTCCATATCTGGGTTCTCTATTCTGTTCCATTGGTCTATATGTCTGTTTTTGTTCCAGTACCATGCTGTCTTGGTGATCACAGCTTTGTAATATAGCTTGAAATCGGGCAACGTGATGCCCCCAGCTTTGTTTTTCTTTTTCAACATGTCCTTGACGATTCGGGGTCTTTTCTGATTCCATACAAATTTTAGGATTGTTTGTTCCAGCACTTTGAAAAATGTCATTGGAATTTTGATCGGGATGGCATTGAAGGTATAGATTGTTCTGGGTAGCATAGACATTTTAACAATGTTTATTCTTCTGATCCATGAGCATGGAATATTTTTCCATCTTTTTGTGTCTTCTTCAATTTCTTTCATGAGTGTTCTCTAGTTCCTAGAGTATAGATCCTTTACAAACTCTTTGGTTAGGTTTATTCCAAGGTATCTTATGGTTTTTGGTGCTATTGTAAATGGAATCATTTCTCTAATTTCTCTTTCTACAGTTGCGTTGTTAGCATATAAGAAAGCAACCGATTTCTGTGCATTGATTTTGTATCCTGCCACATTACTGAATTGCTGGATGAGTTCTAGTAATTTGGGGGTGGAGTCTTTTGGGTTTTCCACATAAAGTATCATGTCGTCTGCGAAAAGAGAGAGTTTGACTTCTTCTTTGCCAATTTGAATACCTTTTACTTCTTTTTGTTGTCTGATTGCTGTTGCTAGGACTTCTAGTACTATGTTGAACAATAGTGGTGAGAGTGGGCATCCTTGACGTGTTCCTGATCTTAAGGGAAAGGCTCTCAGCTTTTCCCCACTGAGGATGATATTTGCTGTGGGTTTTTCATAAATGGATTTTATGAACTTGAGGAATATTCCCTCTATCCCTATACTCTGAAGAGTTTTAATCAGGAAAGGATGTTGTATTTTGTCAAATGCTTTTTCTGCATCAATTGAGAGGACCATATGGTTTTTCTCCTTCCTCTTATTAATGTGTTCTATCACATTGATTTGTGAATGTTGAACCATGCTTGCATCCCGGGGTTAAATCCCACTTGGTTGTGGTGGATGATCCTTTTAATGTATTGTTGGATCCTATTAGCTAGGATTTTGGAATCAATACTCATTAGGGATATCGGTCTGAAATTCTCCTTTTTGATGGGGTCTTTGCCTGATTTGGGGATTAAGGTAATGCTGGCCTCATAGAATGAGTTTGGAAGTTTTCCTTCTGTTTCAATTTTTGAAACAGCTTCAGTAGAATAGGTATTATTTCTTCTTTGAATGTTTGGTAGAATTCCCCAGGGAATCCATCAGGCCCTGGACTCTTGTTTTTTGGGAGGTTTTTGATCACTGCTTCAATCTCGTTACTGGTTATTGGCCTATTCAGGTTGTCGATTTCTTCCTGTTTCAGTCTTGGCAGCTTATAGGTTTCCAGGAAGGCCTCCATTTCATCCAGATTGCTCAGTTTATTGGCATATAGTTGTTGATAATAATTTCTAAAAATTGTTTCTATTTCCTTGGTGTTAGTTGTGATCTCTCCCCTTTCATTCATAATTTTATTAATTTGGGTCCTTTCTCTTTTCTTTTGGATAAGTCTGGCCAGTGGTTTATCGATCTTATTAATTCTTTCAAAGAACCAACTTCTAGTTTCGTTGATCTGATCTACTGTGTTTCTGGTTTCTAATTCATTGATTTCTGCAGTATCCCATAGGTTTTGGACCGATGTGTTTTCGTTCTCACTGATTTCCATGAATTGTTTAAGTTCTTTGATTTCCTGGTTGACCCAAACATTCTTGAGCAGAGTGGTCTTTAGCTTCCAAGTGTTTGAATTTCTGCCAAATTTTTTCTTGTGATTGAGTTCCAGTTTTAAAGCATTATGGAATGAGAATATGCAGGAAATAATCTCAGTCTTTTGGCATCGGTTGAGACCTGATTTGTGACCCAGTATGTTGTCTGTTCTAGAGAAAGTTCCATGTGCACTCGAGAAGAATGAGTATTCTGTTTTAGGGTGGAATGTTCTGTATATATCTATGAGGTCCATCTGGTTCAATGTATCATTCAAAGCTCGTGTTTCCTTGTTGATCTTCTGTGGAGTATTGAGGTCTCCTACAATTAACGTATTGTTATCAATATGACTCTTTATTTTGGTTAACAGTTGGCTTATGTAGATGGCTGCTCCCATGTTGGGGGCATAGATATTTACAATTGTTAGATCTTCTTGTTGGATAGACCCTTTAAGAATGATATAGTGTCCTTCTGTGTCTCTAATTACAGACTTTATTTTAAAATCTAATTTGTCTGATGTAAGCATTACTACCCCAGCTTTCTTTTGAGGTCCGCTGGCATGGAAGATGGATCTCCATCCCTTCACTTTCAGGCTGGATGTATCTTTAGGTTCAAAATGAGTCTCTTGTATACAGCATATGGATGGGTCCTGTCTTTTTATCCAATCTGCAACCCTGTGCTGTTTTATGGGATCATTTAGGCCATTCATGTTGAGAGTGATTATTGAAAGATATGAATTAATTGTCATCATGTTGCCTGTGAAGACATTTTTATAGATTGTCCCTGTAAATTTCTGTTGTATATCACTCTTGGGGTTTTCTCCTTTTATAGAACCCCCCTTAATATTTCTTGCAGGGCTGGCTTAGTGGTCACATATTCTTTCAGTTTCTGCCTTTCATGGAAGCTCTGCTTCTCTCTATCCATTCTAAATGAAAGCCTTGCCAGATAAAGTATTCTTGGCTGCATGTTCTTCTCATTTAGTACCCTGAATATGTCTTGCCAGGCCTTTCTGGCTTGCCAGGTCTCTGTGGATAGGTCTGACGTTATTCTGATGTTCCTCCCTCTGTACGTAAGGAATCTCTTCCCCCAACTGTCCTTAAGATGGTTTCCTTGGTTCTAAGATTTGCAAGTTTTACTATTACATGCCAGGGTGTTGGCCTGTTTTCCTTGATCTTGGGAGGGGTCCTCTCTGCCTCTAGGACTCGAATGTCTGTTTTATTCCCCAGATTAGGGAAGTTCTCAGCTACGATTTGCTCAAATACATCTTCTAGTCCTCTTTCTCTCTCCACTCCCTCCGGGATTCCAATTATTCTGACATTGGAACGCTTCATGGTGTCACTTATTTCTCTGATTCTATTTTCATGGATTCTGAGTTGTTTTTCCCTGGCCTCCTCTTTTCCCTTTTTATCTATTACATTGTCTTCTTGGTCGCTTATTCGTTCTTCTGCCTCATTTACCCTAGCTGTTAGATTATCTAGATTGGATTGGATCTCATTGATAGCATTTTTAAGTTCTGCCAATTCACCTTTCATTTCTGCCCTTAGAGACTCTATGTTGCCATTAATTGATTTCTCCATTCTAGCCATTGTCTTCACAATTGCTAGCCTGAATTCCATCTCTGACATCTTGGTTATATCTGCATCCATTTGTAAATCTGCAGCATAAGTCATAATCTCTGAGTCTTTTCTATTTTGGAGGTTCCTCTTCCTAGTCATTCTGTTGATGGGTGATTGAGGGAATGTATAGAGTCCAAATTATTGACCAGAACTGAAGCAAGAGGCACCTGTTTTCTAGGGACCTTAGGGTTGCTGGCCTCTTGTTTTCCCAGTCTGTCTTCTGGGGGAGGGGCCTGTCGCGCTGTTACTCAGGCAACCCTGTTTGGGTGGAGTTGCCCTGTCCCCCTATGGTGGGTGATGGGCTCAGTGGGAATCAGTTTTTGGGGCTTTTGTCCTCTGGCAGCTTTCCCTGGCGGCTTTCCGCGTCTCTTCTGCGAGTCAGAGCAGAAGAGACCATTTCCAACCCTCTGCCTCAGAGCAGAGAGATCGCAGTCTGTTCTTCAGTGCGCTCTCCAGGCCACACTCTCCATTTCTGTCCGTGCTGCTATAAAGTGCAGCGTCCTGGCTTGTGCGCCCCTCCGCAGCGCCCCCAGTCCTGCCTCCAGGTTGGGGCACGTGTCTGCCCTTTGTGCTTCTAAAACCGCCAGCCACACCCAGTTCGCATGTGTGACCCCACCCCTCCGGGTTCCTCCCCGGGGGCTGTCCTATAGTCCTTTCCCCGCCGCTACCGGTCTGCGAGTCTGTGCCCTGTCCCCAGCGAGCGAGGCTGTCACTCACTGGTGGTGTAGGATCCCCATGGCCAGGCACCCTCCCGCTGCCATTTATCCAATATCTGCCTGCAGAATCACGGCTCCCCGCTTTGTACCTCGAAACCAACCGCCTGCGATATTCTGCTTGTAGAGATCCAGATCTTCTTACATCAGGTTGATTTCATGGGTGCTCAGAGTGGTCTGGTAGATATCCAGCTCAATTCTAGGGAACAGTTGAAATAGGGTCCCCTACTCCTCCGCCATTTTTCCTCTCCAGCCGAAAGGATACTTTTTAATTCATTCATTTACTAAAGAAACATTCAATGAATGCAATCTAACTTAATAAGATTTCAACTATTAATAATAGATGTATTTGGAGCATAGTGAAGGCCCCCTTCATCTGTGCTCTCCCAATCTCATTCAGTCTGGGAGGTAACAGTTACCAATCTTGCAATGCATCCTTCTGTTGCTGTTCTCATCAATGATGATGAGTGTACATATCACCATATGTCCTTAGAGAATTTTGTCTTTTATCTTTCTTTTGTGTTTGTTTTTAAGTTTGATTTTATTTAAATTAGATGTGAAATGCTATTAATAAAATTCTCCATTTCTTTCTTTTTCTCTTATTCCTTACTGGCCCTGCCCCTCTCTGTCCTCTTTGCTGTCTCATTTTCTCCCTTCCAGAGTTTTATTCATTTTTTCCTGTCTAGATAACAAAACATTTATTTGCTCCATGAGCCATTTTGTGCCCTGATGTCTAGTGTCCATAACCATCTCAATCTGATAACATAAAGATTCAACACTTATTCACTTGCTTGTGTACCACAACACATTTTCCAGGGACCAGCTCATATAATAATCATGATAACACATAGATTCATTTACAGAGGAGAAATAGGCAAAAAGAGGGTAAGTGACTTTCCCAAGACTTACAGCTGTTAAGTGAAAGACCAATGAGAGGTACCCTCTGGGGAAGGATGCTGGTTTAGAGGAGCGTTTGAAGGAGTTTATGCTTGCAGGAACCTTGAAAAAAAATAAAAACCTTTGTAATGCAATGAAGTACTCTTGGGGAACTCTTTTTGTTCTATTTCCTTTCCTGGCTGTTGTTTGCCTCAGTGTTTTCATTTTTGGAATCTCAGTTAGCTTTGCACTTATGATTTCCTTAGCTTCCTGCTTTTCCAGCCCTTCCCTGTCCACTCTTTCTGCCACTATTTGGCTCACACATAATAGGCACATTCAAGGATGAATAGCAATCAGAAGGGCGCCAACTTGAGACTTGTTAAGAACTACAAGCTCATAAAGCAAAAGGAAATAATGACTTTGTAATCAGGCATTAGACAAGTTGAAAAGTACAACAAAAACACAGTACAGGAGACTTCCGGTTTCCCTCTGACAGGTAAAGAGCTTATAAGTTGTCACTTGCATTTTTACAACCAGAAACTGAAATGCTGAAAATCATTTCCCTTTTTTTGTACCAGTAAGATAGCTGAAGTCATACGGCGAACTGCCCCTTTGGAACCTGGAGAGAAAAGGCGTATTCAGAGAGACCCAAATGAAGCCTGCTCAAGTGGAGAAGAAGCAGCTGGAGCTACGAAGTTGTAGGGACACTCGATTGATAATTTTGGTGATTTGTTGTAGGCTTGAGTGTGGACTAGCATGGGGACTTTTGGGGGTCACATTTTGGGGCAGCACACTTTTGGGGCCTTTACATCCAAGAAACCTACCAGGTTCTCAGTATAAAGATTTGAGAAGAATCCTTTTCTCATGGTTATGCCTGGTGAAGGGCAAAGTGAACACTGTTAACTATGCTCAGAGCCTTTTCTGTAATGAAGGACAGTGAAAGGACCTTGTCAGAGCACAACTTGAGAACTTTTCCCAGCTGGGTAAGGAAGTGTTTCCTAGGCCATCTTTTTTTTTTTCCAGTCTTCGTGGGTCAACCAACATAGTCAAAAGGGGTCAGGGCTTCAAGAAAATAGATTCAAAATGCTGCATCAGGGAAGGAAGTAGGAGGCAGAAGAATTAAATGAGCTACACAACTGCAGAAATAACCCTAAAACACAGACCCACTAAAGGATGGAAATCTAATGCCAGAAAATTATAGAATGTTCCCTTGTCCCTGCAGTATACCACAACATGATCAGGGCTCCAGTATAATAATAACAGATTACAGCTGAAAGAATTACATGTCACAGACTCTCTCTGAGGAAGAATATTTAGGGAAGCCCAAAGTCAAGAGAGAATAAAACAAATGTACTAGAGAAATTTGGCCTCAACACAGCCAAGGAAGGAAGGAATGAGCTTGATGATGCCCAAATTGAAATGCAAAGAGAAAGAGAGTGAAAAAGAAAGCAGAAGAGAACAACCAAAAATTGTGGGACAATAAAAAGAGATGTTTTGTATGTGTTAGTGGATGGCCAGAGAGAAGAAAAAAAGAACAGAGCAGAAAAGGGAGGGGCGGAGCAAGATGGCGGAGGAGTAGGAGACCTGGATTTCGTCTCCTCTCAGGAATTCAGCTGGATAGGGATCAAACCATTCTGAACACCTACAAACTCAACAGGAGATCGAAGAAAAGAATAGCAACAACTCTCTGAACAGAAAAGCGACCACTTTCTGGAAGGTAGGACGTGCGGAGAAGTGAATCCGAGGCGATATTCGGGAGGATAGACGGCGGGGGAGGGGCCTCCGTCGGCCGCTTCTGGCAAGTGATAGAGCCACGGAGCACAAAATCGGAACTTTTAGAAGTTGGCTCCGCTGAGGGACGTCACTCTGGTGGCGAAGTGGGGGGTGGAACCCTCGCGGGACAGTGTGGTCTCAGGACCTTCGGGGTCACAGAAAGACCGGGGGTGCCTGAGTGCGGCAGAGCTCCCAGGTATCGGAGCAGGGAAGCCGGCTGCAGAGACGGAGCCCAGGCGCGGGCTCTCAGCTCGGGGTTGCCATAAACCGTGATCCGCGGCACAGTCGGGCCACTGCTCCTCCAGCAGGGACCCAACAAGCGGCAGATCCGGGGAGACTCACCTTCTTCCCCCGGGAGGAGAGGTGCGGGAGCGCACCGCGGGGATCTGCTGGGTTTGGAGACTCCACCCGGGGTCGGGTGCCAGATAGAAAGGCACAGTCACAGGCCGGGTGAGCGCGGAGTATGGCCGGAGACCGGGGAGACGGGAGTGACTGACTGCTTCTCTCTGGGGGCTCGCTGAGGAGCGGGACCCCGAGGTCTCGGCTCCGCCGGAGCGGAGACTGGGAGGCTGCCATTTTCACTCTCCACCTCCAAAGCTGTACGGAAAGCTTGCAGGGAACAAAAGCTCCGGAGAGCAAACCTGAGCAGATTACCTAGCCCGGACCGGCAAGGGCGGGGCAATTTTGCCTCCGGCAAAGACATTTGGGAACCACGGCAACAGGCCCCTCCCCCAGAAGATCAGCGAGAACAGCCAGCCAAGACCAAGTTTACCGATCAATGAGAACGGCAGAACTCCAGCCCTAGGGGAATACTGCACATAGAATTCATGGCTTTTTTACCATGATTCTTTAGTCTTTCAAAGTTAATTATTTTTTTTAACTGTCTTTTTTTCTTTTTTCCTTTTTTCTTTTTTTTTTGAATTTTTCTTTTTTTTTCCCTTTTTCAACCAACATCTTATCAATCCCTTTTTTTAAAAAAAACATTTTTATTTTTCATTTTTAAAGTCATATTCTATCCCTTCATAGTAGTTACCCGTATTTTTGGCATATATATATAAGTTGTTCTCTCTTTAAAATCTTGAGATAGTTTCTTCTAACAGATCAAAATATACTCTAAATCTCTAGTGTATGGTTTTTTTCTACTCCCCTGCCTGATCACATTCTCTCCCTTTTTTCTTTCTTTCTTTTTTTTTTTAATCCTCTTCTTTCTTTTTTCAAACAACTTATCAAATCCTTTTTTAAAATTTTTTATAATTTCCATCTTTACAGTCATATTCCATCCCTTCATCATATCAACCCTTATTTTTGTACATATATAAGTTTTTCTTTCTTTAAAATTTTGGGAGGGGGGCACCTGGGTGGCTCAGTCGTTAAGCGTCTGCCTTCGGCTCAGGTCATGATCCCGGGGTCCTGGGATCGAGCCCCGCATCGGGCTCCCTGCTCGGTGGGAAGCCTGCTTCTCCCTCTCCCACTCCCCCTGCTTGTGTTCCCTCTCTTGCTATGTCTCTCTCTGTCAAATAAATAAATAAAAAAAATATTAAAAAAAAAATAAATAAAATAAAATAAAATTTTGGGAGGAACTTTCTTTTAACAGACCAAAATACACCCAAAATCTAGTGTGTGGCACTGATCTATAATCCAGCCTGATCATATTGGATCACATTCTGTTTTTGTTTTGTTTTGTTTTGTTCTGCTTTTGTTTGTTTTTATCTTTATCTTTTTCTTTTTTCTTTCTTTCTTTCCTTTTCTTTTTTCTCTCTTTCCCTTTCTTTTCCCACTGCTTCAGGTCTTTTCTGATTTGTTTAGAGTATATTTTCTGGGGACGTTGTTACCCTGCTAGCATTTTGTTCTCTCATTAATCGATTCTCCTCTGCACAAAATGACAAGACGGAAAAAATCACCTCAACAAAAAGAACAAGAGGTAGTACCGACTGCCAGGGACTTACTCAATACGGACATTAGTACGATGTCAGATCTAGAGTTCAGAATCATCACTTTAAAGATACTAGCTGGGCTTGAAAAAAACATGGAAGTTATTAGAGAAACCCTTTCTGGAGAGGTAAAAGAACTAAAATCTAACCAAGTAGAAATCAAAAAGGCTATCAATGAGGTGCAATCAAATATGGGGGCGCTAACTGCTAGGATAAATGAGGCAGAAGAAAGAATCAGTGAGATAGAAGACCAAATGATGGAAAATAAAGAAGCCGAGAAAAAGAGAGATAAACAACTACTGGATCATGACGGCAGAATTCGAGAGATAAACGATACCATAAGACGAAACAACATTAGAATAATTGGGATCCCAGAAGAAGAAGAAAGAGAGAGAGGGGCAGAAGGTATAATGGAGCAAATTATAGCAGAGAACTTCCCTAATTTGGGGAAGGAAACAGGCATCAAAATCCAGGAAGCACAGAGAACACCTCTCAAAATCAATAAAAATAGGTCAACACCCCGACATCTAATAGTAAAACTTACGAGTCTCAGAGACAAAGAGAAAATCCTGAAAGCAGCTCGGGAGAAGAGATATGTAACCTACAATGGTAGAAACATTAGACTGGCAACAGACTTATCCACAGAGACCTGGCAGGCCAGAAAGGACTGGCAGGACATATTCAGAGCACTAAATGAGAAAAATATGCAGCCAAGAATACTATATCCAGCTAGGCTGTCATTGAAAATTGAAGGAGAGATAAAAAGCTTCCAGGACAAACAAAAACTAAAGGAATTTGCAATCACGAAACCAGCCCTACAACAAATATTGAAAGGGGTCCTCTAAGCAAAGAGAGAGTCTAAAAGCAACATAGACCAGAAAGGAACACAAACAATATACAGTAACAGTCACTTTACAGGCAATACAATGGCACTGAATTCCTATCTTTCAATAGTTACCCTGAATGTAAATGGGCTAAATGCCCCAATCAAAAGACACAGGCTATCAGATTGGATTAAAAAACAAGACCCATCGATATGCTGTCTGCAAGAGACTCATTTTAGACCCAAAGACACCCCCAGATTGAAAGTGAGGGGGTGGAAAACCATTTACCATGCTAATGGACACCAAAAGAAAGCTGGGGTGGCAATCCTTATATCAGACAAATTAGATTTTAAACCAAAGACTGTAATAAGAGATGAGGAAGGACACTATATCCTACTTAAAGGGTCTATCCAACAAGAAGATCTAACAATTGTAAATATCTATGCCCCTAACATGGGAGCAGCCAATTATATAAGGCAATTAATAACAAAAGCAAAGAAACACATCGACAACAATACAATAATAATGGGGGACTTTAACACCCCCCTCACTGATATGGACAGATCGTCTAAGCAAAAGATCAACAAGGAAATAAAGACTTTAAATGACACACTGGACCAAATGGACTTCACAGACATATTCAGAACATTCCATCCCAAAGCAACGGAATACACATTCTTCTCTAGTGCCCATGGAACATTCTCCAGAATAGATCACATCCTAGGTCATAAATCAGGTCTCAACCAGTACCAGAAGATTGGGATCATCCCTTGCATATTTTCAGACCACAATGCTTTGAAACTAGAACTCAATCACAAGAGGAAAGTCGGAAAGAACTCAAATACATGGAGGCTAAAGAGCATCCTACTAAAGAATGAATGGGTCAACCAGGAAATTAAAGAAGAATTAAAAAAATTCATGGAAACCAATGAAAATGAAAACACAACTATTCAAAATCTTTGGGATACAGCAAAGGCAGTCCTAAGAGGAAAGTATATAGCAATACAAGCCTTTCTAAAGAAACAAGAAAGGTCTCAAGTACACAACCTAACCCTACACCTAAAGAAGCTGGAGAAAGAACAGCAAATAAAGCCTAAACCCAGCAGGAGAAGAGAAATAATAAAGATCAGAGCAGAAATCAATGAAATAGAAACCAAAAGAACAGTAGAACAGATCAACGAAACTAGGAGCTGGTTCTTTGAAAGAATTAACAAGATTGATAAACCCCTGGCCAGACTTATCAAAAAGAAAAGAGAAATGACCCAAATCAACAAAATCATGAATGAAAGAGGAGAAATCACAACCAACACCAAAGAAATACAAACAATTATAAGAACATATTATGAGCAACTCTATGCCAGCAAATTAGATAACCTGGAAGTAATGGATGCATTCCTAGAGATGTATCAACTACCAAAACTGAACCAGGAAGAAATAGAACACCTGAACAGACCTATAACCACTAAGGAAATAGAAGCAGTCATCAAAAATCTCCCAAAACACAAAAGCCCAGGGCCAGATGGCTTCCCAGGGGAATTCTACCAAACATTTCAAGAAGAATTAATACCTATCCTTCTGAAACTGTTCCAAAAAATAGAAATGGAAGGAAAACTTCCAAACTCATTTTATGAGGCCAGCATTACCTTGATCCCAAAACCAGACAAAGACCCCATCAAAAAGGAGAATTACAGACCAATATCCCTGATGAACATGGATGCAAAAATTCTCACCAAAATACTAGCCAATAGGATCCAACAGTACATTAAAAGGATTATTCACCACGACCAAGTGGGATTTATCCCTGGGCTGCAAGGTTGGTTCAACATCCGCAAATCAATCAACGTGATACAATACATTAACAAAAGAAAGAACAAGAATCATATGATCCTCTCAATAGATGCAGAAAAAGCATTTGACAAAGTACAGCATCTTTTCTTGATCAAAACTCTTCAGAGTATAGGCATAGAGGGTACATACCTCAATATCATAAAAGCCATCTATGAAAAACCCACAGCGAATATCATTCTCAATGGGGAAAAACTGAGAGCTTTCCCCCTAAGGTCAGGAACGCGGCAGGGATGTCCACTATCACCACTGCTATTCAACATAGTATTGGAAGTCCTAGCCACAGCAATCAGACAACAAAAAGAAATCAAAGGCATCCAAATTGGCAAAGAAGAAGTCAAACTCTCACTCTTTGCAGATGATATGATACTTTATGTGGAAAATCCCAAAGACTCCACCCCAAAACTGCTAGAACTCATACAGGAATTCAGTCAAGTGGCAGGATATAAAATCAATGCACAGAAGTCAGTGGCATTCCTATACACCAACAACAAGTCAGAAGAAAGAGAAATTAAGGAGTCGATCCCATTTACAATTGCACCCAAAACCATAAGATACCTAGGAATAAATCTAACCAAAGAGGCAAAGGATCTGTACTCAGAAAACTTTAAAATACTCATGAAAGAAATTGAGGAAGACACAAAGAAATGGAAAAACATTCCATGCTCATGGATTGGAAGAACAAATATTGTGAAGATGTCAATCCTACCTAGAGCAATCTACACATTCAATGCAATCCCCATCAAAATACCATCCACTTTCTTCAAAGAAATGGAACAAATAATCCTAAAATTTGTATGGAACCAGAAAAGACCCCGCATAGCCAGAGGAATGTTGAAAAAGAAAAGCAAAGCTGGCGGCATCACAATTCCAGACTTCCAGCTCTACTACAAAGCTGTCATCATCAAGACAGTATGGTACTGGCACAAAAACAGACACATAGTTCAATGGAACAGAATAGAGAGCCCAGAAATGGACCCTCAACTATATGGTCAACTAATCTTTGACAAAGCAGGAAAGAATGTCCAATGGAAAAAAGACAGTCTCTTCAACAAATGGTGTTGGGAAAATTGGACAGCCACATGCAGAAGAATGAAACTGGACCATTTCCTTACACCACACACAAAAATAGACTCCAAATGGTTGAAAGACCTCAATGTGAGACAGGAGTCCATCAAAATCCTAAAGGAGAACACAGGCAGCAACCTCTTCGACCTCAGCTGCAGCAACTTCTTCCTAGAAACATCGCCAAAGGCAAGGGAAGCAAGGGCAAAAATGAACTATTGGGACTTCATCAAGATAAAAAGCTTTTGCAAAGCAAAGGAAACAGTCAACAAAACCAAAAGACAACTGACAGAATGGGAGAAGATATTTGCAAATGACATATCAGATAAAGGGCTAGTATCCAAAATCTATAAAGAACTCATCAAACTCAACACCAAAAGAACAAAGAATCCAATCAAGAAATGGGCAGAAGACATGAACAGACATTTTTCCAAAGAAGACATCCAAATGGCCAACAGACACATGAAAAAGTGTTCAATATTGCTCGGCATCAGGGAAATCCAAATCAAAACCTCAATGAGATACCACCTCACACCAGTCAGAATGGCTAAAATTAACAAGTCAGGAAATGACAGATGTTGGCGGGGATGCGGAGAAAGGGGAACCCTCCTACACTGTTGGTGGGAATGCAAGCTGGTGCAGCCACTCTGGAAAATAGTATGGAGGTTCCTCAAAAAGTTGAAAATAGAGCTACCATATGATCCAGCAATTGCACTACTGAGTATTTACCCCAAAGATACAAAAGTAGGGACCCGAAAGGCTACGTGCACCCCGATATTTATAGCAGCAATGTCCACAATAGCCAAACTGTGGAAAGAGCCAAGATGTCCATCAACAGATGAATGGATAAAGAAGAGGTGGTATATATATACAATGGAATATTATGCAGCCATCAAAAGGAATAAGATCTTCCCATTTGCAACGACGTGGATGGAACTGGAGGGTATTATGCTGAGCGAAATAAGTCAAACAGAGAAAGACATGTATCATATGACCTCACTGATGTGAGGAATTCTTAATCTCAGGAAACAAACTGAGGGTTGCTGGAGTGGGGGGTGGGGTGGGAGGGATGGGGTGACTGGGTGTTGGACACTGGGGAGGGTAAGTGTTCTGGTAAGCGCTGTGAATTGTGCAAGACTGTTGAATCTCAGATCTGTACCTCTGAAACAAATAATGCAATATATGTTAAGAAAGAAAAAAAGAAGAAGAAGAATGTAGCAGGAGGGGAAGAATGAAGGGGGGGAAATCGGAGGGGGAGAAGAACCATGAGAGACGATGGACTCTGAAAAACAAACTGAGGGTTCTAGAGGGGAGGGGGGTGGGAGGATGGGTTAGCCTGGTGATGGGTATTGAGGAGGGCACGTTCTGCATGGAGCACTGGGTGTTATGCACAAACAATGAATCAGGGAACACTATATCTAAAACTAATGATGTAATGTATGGGGATTAACATAACAATAAAAAAAAAAAAAAAAAAGAACAGAGCAGAAAAAATACCTGAAGTAATAATGGGTGAGAACTGTCAAAAAATAATGAAAGAACTCTAGATCCAGGGAGCCAAGAGAAGACCAAAAGTGATAAATACAAAACAAAACAAAAGCCCCACATGTAGGCATATCAAATACAAACTGCAGAAATTAAACGACAAACAGAAAAATCTTGAAAGAAAGAAAAGCTGGAAAGGACATCATACCAATCACAGTGAGCTTCTTGTTAGAGCCATGCGAGCAAAAAGAGTGGAGTGAAATTCTATGTCCAGTGAAATTATCCTTCAAAAGTGAAGGAGAAATAACAAGTTTTACAGACAAAGTTTGGAGGATTCCATTATCAGAAAAGCTATCCTGCAATAAATGTTTAAAAAAGTTCTTCAGGCAGCAAGAAAATGATATAGCCCAGAAACTTGGAGAGACATAAAGAAATGAAGGGCACTGGAGAAAGAATAAATGATATAATAAAATGTTTTTCCTTATTCTTAACTGATTTAAAGATAACCCCTTGTTTAAAGCAGTAGGTGTAATAATGTATGGGTGGTTATAACATACATATGAATGAATGGTAACAGTGTCACGAAGGAACAAAGGGAAGAATTGGGAATAGTGTGTTATAAGGTAACTGTAATACATTTGAAGCAGTATAGTATTATTTGAAAGTGCATTTAGATTAGTTATAAATGTATATTAAGTCTAGGGCAACCACTAAAGATTTTTTTAAGTATAATTTATATGGTAAGATAGGAGATTAAATGGAATCAATACAAAAAATATATTTTGTACAACCTTTAGTCAAGTAAAACACAACTAAAATTTTTAAGTAATCTGTTCATAATAATAATGATAACAGTAGTCATCAGTATGTTTAGATTGTAGATAAAATATTGTTCAGGGAAAATTTTATAGCTCTTCCACTTTTAACACAAACCAAGTGAGAGTGAACAAATATAAATGTTTTTTCAACTTTAGAATGTAATTGATGGATAATATAGTAAACCCATGCAACATGGCAGAATATAATATATAGAAAAGTAAATATTAATGAATTTAAAACCAAATTCACAGTAAAATCAATAAGTAAGTCCAAAATGATTTCTCTGAAGAAAATATGGTAATTGAAATATTAGCTAAAGTTTTAAATAAAAGCATAATTTACAGTATTTCAATTGGGGATGAAGAAATCATCATAGGCACAGAAGAAATGTAAAAATAATTTTATATTTATTTTCAAAAATGAACTTGAAGTACAAAATTAATTTGGAGCAAATATTTTTACTAAAACTAACTCCAGAAATTATTTAGAAAGAAAATCGAGCAGACCAATTATACCAGGAAAAAACACAAGCAAACCAATTCCAAATAAGCATAGATTTTCTCCAAAGTCAAGACATTTCTAAAATGTGGGAAGACTACCAATCCAACAGTGAAACAGTGTGGTTCTTTGATATGGGGGCTAGATAAAATCTGAAAGTTTCATGAAAAAGATAGATACACTGTAACTTTATTTCTATCTTCTTTGGTAATTCACATTCTTGCCTTTCAGTTTAGAGCTGGATTATTAGTAATCTTTTCCTCATGCCTCTGTTTCTATTATTATATAGCTGTTCACTTGGGCTTTAATCTTTCCTCTGCAGCCTTTGCATTTAAAAATTATTTATATCTATACCACAGTTCCCACTCTGATTTGGAGGCCCATCCAAACATGTTATGTTTTGTAGGAATTTTAGATATTAATGTCTTACTTCCCTGGTTTCCCAATTTTCCAGGCTTAGTTCTTAGAAAAATTTCTTAAAATAATTCCACAATATACATAGTATGATTCCTTTTGTATCTAAAAAAAGGGATATAGTGTATATGCATAGAAAACTTTTCAAGAGATGCAAAAGTATATATTCAACAATGATTACTTCTGGGAAACTGGGGAAGGACAGGGGAATTTAACACTCTTTCATATTTTTGAAATTCTTTTACCATATATGTGTTAATATTGAATAAGCTAGACAGATATTTAAAATATTTTAAAGTAGGGGCGCCTGGGTGGTTCAGTCTCAGTCAAGCGTGACTCTTGATTTCGGCTCAGGTCATGATCTCAGGGTCCCGAAGTCCAGCCCTGCATCAGCTCCGTGCTCTGCTCAGTGGGAAGTCTGCTTGAGATTCTCTCTTTCCCTCTCCCTCTGCACCCATCCCCCTGCACTCAAAGAAATCTCTCTCTCTCTCTCAAATAAATAAATAAATCTTTAAAAATATATATTTTAAAGTAAAATATTTTCATCTCAGTTGGATTCTGGACATAATGTAGGGAAGCCACTTTTACAATAGATGCTTCAGGAATATTTTCAGTTCAATAGACAATAAGATTTTGAGCAAACAAAATTATGAAGAACTTGAATCATGAAAGCACAGGTTTGGCCTCCATAGAGAGTATTCTAAACTCAGTATGAGATGTTAACATGCAAAAACATTTTGTTGCTGTTAACAACCAGAAGATAATCAATAAACATTAGTGGCTAAAAGAATGAACCCATGTTGTCCACTCCCACATCAACTGTGTTTAGTTGTAATCATTCCTCTGACATTTCTCACTCTAAAAGACAGAGATGTGCAGGGAGCATTATGTGTAGGGCTGCTTTCACAATCCAATACCAGCTAATTCATTCAGTCAAAAAGTCTGTTTAATATTGTTAGGAATTAGTTGGACAGTTAGGTAGTCAGGGCCAGGGTCCCCAAGAAAACATGGAGTCAGGACAGCTAAGATAAAACAGCTCTAACATCCTGTTTTGCAGCTTAGATAAGACCATCAGCACGTGAACATTAACAGGTAGGTAGAGGGATGCATGATCAAAGCCCTGACTGGCATGTCTTAGCACACCCTGGTTGCTTAAGATAGTTCAGCAAAAGAGCTCATAAAAACCCCTAGACTTAGAAACTCCAATGGCAACCCTCTTGGGTCCCCTCCCTCTTTGGGAGCTTTGTACTATCGCCCAATAAACTTTGCTTTGTTGCCCACCACTCTTTGCCTGGTCTACCTTTTCATTCTTCAGAGCGGTATAACCAAGAACCGTGGGCACTAAAGGAAAAATCCTGAAATAATATCATGGACATCAAATAATTGGTTTATCAACTAGGTTTTCTACTTCTCCTTTGTTTTTTTGTAGTATTGAATGGGTGGGTTATAAGACAGCCATTTAGTTAATCTGACAAAGAAATATTTAAATCAGTGATTATTGAAATGTATTTTTTGTAGCTCAACAGTAATGAATAATGAGTAAAATTACTTTCCAACTACTATTTTATCATTAAATGTATATTCCAAATTAGCCTTTAAAAGAAGTTATATTGGGACACCTCGGTGGCTCAGTCGGTTGGGCATCTGCCTTTGGCTTGGGTCATGATCCCAAAGTCCTGGGACTGAACCCCACGTTGGGCTCCCTGATTGGCGGGGAGCCTGCTTCTCCCTCTCTCTCTGCCTGCCATTCCTCCTGCTTGTGCTCTCTCTCTCTCTGACAAATAAATAAAATCTTAAAAAAAGTTATATTAATGACTCATAAATCCTTCTGTATAAAAAGACTTTAGAAATTATCTAATATAAAAAAATTAATATAATTTTACCTTGTGGCCAATTCTGTCAGATGACTGATTATTCATTTTTGCTCTAATTCTTCTGGTGACAGAAATCTCACTCCCTAACTATAATAATAATTTCATGGAAGCTGATATATATACACTCTGTTCTTTCATTCATCACAATTTAATTAATTAAAAATTTTAAACAGATTTCAATAATTTTTTAGGGACTAGTTTCTATTATTAATTATTTTGGTCATTTACTTTGGATAAACATGATTTTAAAAATCACACTCAGCTTTATATCCTGTCTGTGCCTGTGTTTAAACAATTAATGCATAAAATTTCTCAGCTACTTTTAAACTCCCCAGACTAGGCTTTATGAAGAACTTGGTATAATATTTAATAAGCAAAAAATGATTAATAGCAATTTCATTGACAACAATTAAGTTTGCATATTTATTTCAGCTGAAATCATGTGTTTAAAAGTAATTCTTATTCTAAATTTAAATTCCCATGATTAAGGTATGTGAGGTTGAATTTTTATTTGTTTAGATTTCTTTTCTGAACAACAGTCCAGGCATTTAGTATGTCTGGTGTTAGGGCAGAATCTCAGAGTTATGTGAGTTCTCTGCTACCTACCTTAAGTGAATCATGTGTTGTAAATTCTCATTTTTAATCTATCAAGTCAAGAGTATGTGATGAGATATTTGTCATATTGATTACAAAATTTAAAAGCTACCTAAACTTATTTTTTTAAGCTACCTAAACTTATGAACCCCTGTTGATATGCTGTAACGATGACATAAAAGGGAGACAGTATAGTATAGTGGTTAATTTCTTGATCTCTGAAATCAGACAAATCTGGATTTGAGTATTGGTTACATAAAATCAACAGGGTGACCTTGGTCAACTTATTTTGCCTGAGACTTAACGTCATTAAAGTGAGAATGCATGTGCAGACTTTCTCACGTAAGCCTTTTCGTTAATATGCTTCACAATAGAATTCTAAGTGTGCTTATTGAATGTGCTAATAGCTATTTTCTGTTCACTGAGATTAGTTTCACAGGTATTTTGTAACATCCTACTGTCTGGAAATAGTGATTCTCCTTCAAAGGATTCCCCAGGTGTGCTTGGTTGCACAAATAATTTGTTTTCCTTTAATTTAATTTTACTCTATAAACTTCTATATTCCATCTTTCTTCAGACCATGGGGATTCTAAAGCAGAATTCCCGAGGTGAATGAACTGAGGACTATTAGGTCACCAAAGTATAGTTTGGTCACTGAGAGCTGACATTTGTGCTTGAGCAGCTTTAATTTACTCTAGTGATATCTCAGTAGTAACCACAGGATATCACAAGGAAAGATTTTTAAAATAATACAGGCATTTCTGAAAATATTGCTTTTTAATATCCTTTTCTTGTCTCCATTTTGTTGTTGTTGTGTCAGGTAAGTGAGATAAAATTAAAGTTGGTAGTCCGCTGAAATTCCAGAATTATAAGGATTCTCTCTCTTCTTTTCAGTTCAACAAACATTTATTGAATACCTCCCAGGTGCTAACTTTTAGCAGGGGGAAATGAAAACTTTTGTATCAGGCTGCATGAGTTGTTCTACACGTCTGGACTATACCCTGGTTTATGGGAAGATTTTTTTTTGTGCCTGGTTCATAGCATATTCCAGGAGGGGCTAGAATGACTTGGACAGTGATTATTAGGTACACTGCTTTGGACTGTGCCTTGAAGCTTTTTGAATACTCACTAAGAATAGAGCTATTGTTCTCTTTCCATGTCCCATACTTTTGGCTCAGATAAATTCTACTGGTTGTTTCTATTTATTCAAATTTATTTTACAGAGTACTGAATTTTCTACTCCAGGCTTGATACTGTCTTTGAAGCTATAAGGAAATCTAAGTGTGACTTGGAGGTATTCCAGGTTTCATGCTTGTGGAGTTGCAGGTGTAGGTAGGAGTGGGGAAGGAATGAAGATGGGTAATATTCTATCAGCCATGTCAGGTTTAGAGAACCCTCCTCTGGAAACAAAAATGTATTATGTGCATGAGTCTCACTTGATAAAAATATACTTTTTATATGAATTAATTATAGTGCAGTGCCTTAGAAGATTCATTATTCTAGTGTAGAGAAAGCCATTTGAAGTTTACTATCAGTGGATTTAAAATAATTAGAGTAATATCTGTACTTTCACAGAAGGATTGGTTTGTAGAAGGCATCATAACTTGTCTGGTAGATCTCAGAATCTTACAGGACACAAGTCAAGGCCAGTGAGAAGAGTCTATTACGGAGATGCAGAGAAAACAGAAATGAGAGAGACTCAGAGATTTCTCACTGTATTTTTTTGTACATTCTCACATTGTATTTCTTTGTAATATTATACTTTATTCCTTCTTGTTCTCACAGAATTCATGGGAGGAATGCACAGAAACTTGGTTTCCTCTGGTCAAAAATGTAAATTCAATATGCAAATTTACTATAGAATTTTCAAACTTTGATTTTTTTCCGTTGGAGAGACATTAGAGAATATTTATTTCATACTTGTAATTTTTTCAAGGGCATGAACTACATATTTGGATATTATTGCATGGATCATAGACTTTTCAGTGATAGGGAATGTATTCATAGGGAATCTCTTTACAAAGACTTCTTTGAATATACAAATACCATCATCAGATAAAAATTCCTAAGAATATATTCTGTAATGACTACAAAGTTTTTGGAAGTGTGTGTGGGAGGGTGTAAAATAAATAAGTAAACTGACATTAAAAAATAATTTTTCAAGAGACTATTTCAATTGGTCAGATATTATGACTATCACTTATTAGCATGCCAAAACTAGTTTAAGAAATTTAGAATTCTTTAGAAATCTAATAGAAATTAGAGTGAAGATTTGAAAAATGTCCTATTTGTTTCAGTTATTTCTAACCTGTATTTAAAAAATAAAGAAGTAATAAAGGGAAGACTCATTCAAGGAATTAGAGGATGAAAGTTTATATATATCCTCATAAACATTTGGTCATTTTAAACTAATCAAGATTAGTAGAAAAAAAGGGAGAATAGTATGAAACAGCTGAATAGTGATAATTTTCTACTTATTTTTGACTATTTCATTTTTTATTGGGGAGAAGACATTTTCACATGCAGAAACAGCTAACAATATAAATAATTTAGAGATTTTTGTAGGTCTCAATAGAAGGACATGGAAGATAAATCCACAGTTCAGGTTAGAGATAGTTTAAAAGATGAAGGAAAGTCAGGTTATTGCTTGTACATTGCCACCAACACTCATAGCTTCTTCTGCCGCTGTTTCTACTTCCTGCTTCATTTAATAACATTCAAAAGCTTCATTAGAAGCAAGTAATGTAGCTCTGAGCTGCAGTGAGGAGTGCTTTAGGATGTGAGGTCTGGAAAATTCCCTGAACTGACAGGATTCAGAGATAAATGGAAAGATAGGAATTAAAGTTATTATGGAGAAATCTGAAATATAATGTAGTGTGCTTCCTGAGAAAAAAATTAGGACATAAATATTTAGACAAACATTTAGCCAATAAATAATAAAGTAGAACTCACCTGGGCACTGGGATGCACGGGGGGAATGTCAGCACCAATGTTCAGGACCCGGTCTCGCTGCCTGTGCATCCCAAACTCTCAAAGACATGATTTAGACAGGGACCCTGAGGGCAGCCTCTTTAGCATGGCAGGTGTCAACAAGACTGCACACTTGTTAGGTTACTTTATATTTTCTGACTTACTGCTGCATGTTATTCTGTAGGAAATGGTGTTAGCTGGAGTCTCTCCTATCTTTTTTCTTAAAATTAAAAATAGGCGTATGCTTCAAAAATCAATTCTGGATTCACAGTAGCCTTTGAATGAACCTCCCCTTAAACTTGAAGTCACAGGCAGTTTATGAGGGATTAATTCACCCTGCCAGATGCTTAATTACATTCATTGACCCTGTAATTAGCCATTTTATGGACAGGATCAAAAATATAGGATAATATATAATAAGAAACTATTATTATTAGATCATTCATCCATTCATCCATTTATCCACACATTCACAAATATTTATTGAACACTTACTATGGGCCAGGATCTGTTAATAAGATATTATATCTGTTCAGGGAACTCATAGATGTGGTAGGAGTGAAATACAGGACAGTCAAAGTAGTATCATAAACATTATGCTTGCACAGCATGACATGAGAGCATAAAGGAATAAGGTCAGTTGCAGCTGGAAGGAAGCTGTCTTTGAGGAGCTGTTACATGAGTTGTACTTTCTTGTGAAAAGCAGTCAGCAGAACATATCAGTTCAATCATAGCAAACAAGCAAACTAATGTTAACAAAAACAGGTTATTCAAGCAGTTCAAGAAAATTGGAGAGTATTTTGTGGGAATAGGGGAGAATCAAGATGTGAGGCTGGGGATAGACAGAGGACTGATCACCTATATGAAGGAGTCCACACTTTTGTGCAAGAGTAAAGGTCATGGAAGGAGTTTAAGCAGAACTGTAATCAATTCGAGGACTCTCACAGAGACCTCTCTTTTCTTTTACTTTCTCAATGGATTACTTCTGTTTCTCTTTTCTCCTGTTTCTTTGTTTTTTCATCTTTGTCAGTTCCCTCCTTTTCTCTCTCTCTTTTTTTTTTTTTTTTTGAGAGTGAGAGAACACCAGGGGAGGGGGAGAAAGGGCAGAGAGAGAGGGAGAGAGAGAATCTTTTTTAAAAAAATATTTTATTTATTTATTTGAGAGAGAGTGAGAGAGAGACAAAGAGCACAAGTGGGGTGAGGGGCAGAGGGAAGCAGGGTCTCTGCTGAACAGGGAGCCTGATGTGGGACTCGATCCCAGGATTCTGGGATCATGGCCTGAGCGCAAGGCAGATGCTTAACTGACTGAGCCACCTAGGCGCCTAGAGAGAGAGAATCTTAAGCAGGTTCCACATCCAGTGCAGAGCTCGGCACAAGGTTCCATTTCACGACCCTGAGATCGTGACCTGAGCTGAAATCAAGAGTCGGATGCTTAACCAACTAAGCCACCCAGGCGCCCCCCTTTTCCTCTCTTTTAAAAATCATCTCCATCCTTAATCAAAAATATATCCATTCTCTCTCTCTCACACACACACATACACACATATCTCCAGAAAAAGATAGTATTAAAAATATAAATACATAAAGGTTGCACCTCAAGAAGGACCCTTTACTGAGAACTTTTGCTACATTTGATAGTTTTGATTTTTGGTAAGAAAAGAGTTGATCACTTACTAGTAAAGTTTTAAGTCATTTTTTCAATGTTTGTGTTGTGTATTTTTCTTTTAACATGCTGTGCATCTTGAATTTTCACTTTTGTAATTTTTTAATTCTAAAATTTTTAAATTTTAACGTAGTGTTTATTAGTTTCTGGTATACAATATAATGATTCAGCAATTCTATACATTACTCAGTGCTCATCATAATGTTCTCTTAGTCCCCTACTCATTTCACCCAACCCCCCGCCTTTCCTTTGGCAACCAGTTTGTTCTCTGTATTCGAGTCTATTTTTCCGTTTCTCTCTTTTTTTCTTTGTTTTGTTTCTTAAATTCCACATGTGAATGAAACCATATGGTATTTATCTTTCTCTGACTGACTTGTTTCACTCAGCACTATATCCTCTAGGTCCATCCATGTTGTTGCAAATGGTAAGACCTCATTCTTTTTAATGGCTTTTTAATGGAATATATATATATTTTCCATTATATATACAGCAGACTATTAACACACACACATATGTATAAAACACCTCTTCTTCTTTATTTGTTTATCTATGGATGGATACTTGAGTAGTTTCCATATCTTAGCTATTGTAAATAATGCTGCAATATACATAGGGGTGCATATGTATTTACAAATTAATGTTTTCATTTTCTTTGGGTAAATACCCAGAAGTGGAATTATGTATTGGAAAAGTCAGCTACGTCACCTGATCTTGAAAGTAGTTGCTCTACGAAGAGGAGATACCGTGGTGCCCTATAACATGATGCCTGTTCACCGGAACCGGGCCCTTCATTCACGGGTGTCTCCTGTGTGCCTTGTGTGTGCCCGACCATTTTGAGGTTCATTAATAGATCTCCTTCAGTATACCCCGTGTACCCTAGGCACTTTTCAAACTGCTGCTTCTATGCTGTATCTTTGTTATGCTGGCTCTTTAAGCACAGGGACTCAGTTTCCTATAGCTCTCAGGCTCTCCCCCAGCTAAGCCATCTGATTTTTAATGTACCTGGAGTTAAGCCCCACTGACTGTAAAAACTGGAGAAGTTAAGCTGCACTTGTTTTCACAGCCAGTGTTATGGGGCTCACCATCTCAGTGCAGGTTCCCGTGCCTGGAGTGCCTGGGGTGGTGTCTGATGCTCTCACTTCTCTGTGCCTGTGCTGTCCCTCCTGTTTGTTGTGAGTCTCCCAGGAGCTTGAGTCCAGGCCGCGTCTCTGCCCCTTCCTCCCCTTTTCCATGTGGCTTCCTTTCTATGATGAACTGTGGAAAGTCTGTTCTGCCAACCTTTGGGTTATCTTCAGTTAGTTGTATTAATGTGGCTGTTATCTTGGTGAGTCCATGGGACAAGGAGAGCTCAGGATCCTCCTACTTCACCTTTCCTGAACTCCCCTGGATCTAATCTTCACTGTCATATTTTCAAAAATCCATGTTTGTTTGTTTTTTTAATTAACAAATGCCAATTCTTTGTAGAAGATACCTAAATTGCAGAAATAAGGACTTTAGAAAGTTAAAGTCATGTATAACCAATCACATTTTACTATATTAATAATTCTAAAAAGCTAGGCATTTGTTCTTTAAGATGTCTTTATGTGCATATGCACAGAATCATGCTATTGATTCTATTCTGCAAAAATTTTCACTTTAGGTCTCTGTTATGTAGATCTATGCCATCGTTTTTAATGGCCACATAGTGTTTCATTATATAGCTACAATCTAATTTGATTAAAAGATTTGGTATTAATTTATATCTTGGTTATTTATAATTCTTTGTCATTGCTATTGAATACTAGTGCACTGAACATGTAAACATATATATCAACACTGGGCAAGTAAGCTGTGCCGTTTCCTTTTGGTTTTGATACTATGAATTTAGCCCTCTGTTTAGGGTTAGGGGTCTCAGGCACCTCTGCTCATGGCTACACTTGGACATTTTAAATTCTAATAAATATTTATTTCCACTCTCACCAATCATGCATAAAAATTCCCATAATAAGGACTCCTTTGAACACGCTGGGATTAATCTTTATCTTTTTATTTTTCCAGGTTTTTTTTGTGTGTGTGTGGGTTTGTTTTTTGCCAATATGTTAGGAAAGAATGATAAAACAAGACTTTTTAAAAAAAAATTGCATTTTCTTAATTATTGGTGAGGTTGACTATCTTTAGATAAGTTTAATTTTCAATTGTCAGTTACTTTTTTGTATATTTTTCTATTTTTTAAATTGGAACTCACATTTTGGAGTTAGTACACTAACATATTTTAGCATAGATCATCTATGTTCTTTATGACAATATTGCCTCTTTTCTCCCATTGAACTGTGTCAGCTGAAGTCAGCTGATATTAAGTCAAGAAATCCTGAATTTTAAAAAATAAGGAAAAGGAGAAGAACGAACAAAAATCACCCATTTATTTTCATTACTCAGAGAAAATGATTGGTAATTTCCTTTTAGTGCATTATCTCTGAATCTAAATTCTCTCTTCACCTTCTATAATTGTGATTATATGGATTGTACATTCTACATTTCAAATATGTGTCTTCTAAGGCCCACACATTACATGGTCAAAATATAAAAACACCTGGAAGCTCCTTGTAAGTATGTCCATTGCCATTCACTTCTGTGATTGTCCTATTTCTCTGTTCAATTCCTATCTATTTTTCCCAGTTATTGGCCTTATTCTCCATTAAGGGCCCTTGGGGCAGTGCGTCCTAGCATCACCCCCATAGTGTTTCCTCTTGGCTACAATACCCAGCTCATGCTGTAACCCTCAGGATGCTTGTTTCTGCTTGACCTAGCTGCCCTCAAGTCTACTCTTGGCTATCCAGTGTCCCTGGTGATCCGCTTACATATGCAGTGCAGGGTTGTGCCCAGGCTGAAGCCCAGGGGGATTGAAGTGGCAGGAAGAAGTCATGAGATGAAGAAGAATGGTTGTCAGCGATGTGGGGCCTGGAGGAAAGCTTGGTGGTAACAGTGCAAGTGGGGGACCCATGGTGTTCCATTCACAGGTGGAATAAGCATCAATAATGTTTGGTTGTGAAAAGGAAGAGTAGTTTAGAAAATCATATAAGGGAAAAATTAATATATTAGTTGGCTTCCTGTGAAATTGATATTTGACTATTTTTTTATCTATCAAAATATCAATTTCATATGGTTCAAACTAATATATATATATATATATATACACACACACCCACCCAGAGAGCAACAATCTATTGCTTTTATTATTTCTGTTTTTCCAGGCCTAATTTTTTAAAAAAATGTTTTCTATACATTTCTTTTGTAAACTGCTCTTTTTAAATATTTATTATTAAAATTTTCATAATTTTGTACATATAAGGTTGAAAACCTTTCCTACTTAGATATACTACAGATAATTCCTTGTTATTTGAATTTAGGTTATTTCCATTTTTTTTCCTTTTTATAAATAATTGTATAACATTTGCCCAATAGCTAAATATTTTGGCTTATCTGTTGTTTTTACTTTAAGAAAAATTTCTTGTAATGCAAGTTTTAGTCCTAAGGCTATTTAAAGATATTTGATATGTATTTTGAAATTGTGTTCTGGAGAAGTTATATGAATTTGTACTGTGAATAATAGGGACTGTTTCCTCATAGCATCACTGATGATATATTATTCATTTATTCTTACATAGCAAATCCATATTGTTTTATTTACATTTCTTTGATTCCTAGTGGGTTTGACTATACTTCATCTGTTGACTAGATTTCGTATTCTGTCCAAGTTTTTATGTGTTTGTTCATTTAAAATTTAGTTTATCATTATATTTAACAACTATTTTCCCACATTTGTTTTTTTCTAAAAATATTATATAGAAGATTAATTTTTTGAATCTGAAGGTGTCCATTTTTTTCTGCATGATTTACACATGAGGAAATATGCTTAGAAAGATTTTTCTCACACAAAGGATTATCTAAAAATAAGCCTATATTTCTTCAATTTTTCTATTTCTTTTATTACTTAAATATTCATTAAAATGCATTTTATATACTGTTGTAGGGTAAGGAATTTAATTTACTTCTACCAAGTTTGGTAAGTTGTGTCAACACCATTTATTGATAAACTTATCCTTTCTGTGTTGATTTGATATGATCTTTTGATAGACTCCTGATAGATCTCTCTCTTCCCTCTCAGTTACTGTGTTACATTCTTTACTCTGCAGCTAGTGTCAACTCTTCAAGGTACTAATATTATTTCACCGTTCTACTTCAGTGGCTTTCCTATCACTTCTAAGATATTGACCAAATTCTTTATACAGGGTAGAGGACTCTACCTTGATCAGACCCTTGCTGGTCTTCTTTTATTTATTCCAAATTATTCTGTTTCTTCATGCTTCAGAGTATTTCCCATGTCTTTCCTCTGGGTAGATCACTCTTCCTATTCTTCCTCACTTATTTAACTCCTATTCACCAATTAGATCTTAGCACAAATGCCTTCTTCCAGATCACAGCAGATGGCACTGCTGTGAACTCTTGTAATTCTCATAGCCCTTTGTTCTTTTCTTCAAATAACTAATTACCATTATAATCATCTAGTTATGTCATTAGTTATTTAATGCCTAGCTTCACAACTAGACTACAAACTACATAAAGACGGGGTATATATTTGTCATGAACACGCTGTGAAGGCACACACATAAGTTGTGTCTTTCCACAATGTCAGCTTTAGTCAATCATAAAGCAAAGTTAAATCACAATTATAAAGCAGGTTCAGGATTCCAAACTCCATGACAATTCACCATGTGATTAAACTTGGCTTCTTACACAGCACACAGAGCAGGACACAAGACAAACCACACAACAAACAAGATAACAGAGGGTGTAGGAAGTTAACAAACCAAATGCAAAGTCAGTCTGGGGGCTCACAGTTGAGATAAGACCTCTGTCTGGTCTGGATCAGTTCTGGCCACTTACAGCTTCTTAAGTTCAAGCAGTGAAGGATCTCGGTTTTGTTCAGAGATCAATCGGGCAGAGCCTTACACAGCAGTTGCCTTTTCTAAGTGGTCAGACATAGAGGGGTCAGGTATGAAGAGTCTGACAGTTTACTGCCAAAATCCTTCCCTTTTTAAAGGGATTTAATCCGTTTGGGGTCTCTGCAGACCTCCTCTGGTTCTGCTCATTATCAGTTCTGGGGGGTCAGCTTACATTGGTCCTGGCGGTATCTCCTAGCTGCAGTACCTGAACTGCTTGTGTCCTTGCTTGACACAGGCTCCTGCTTGACATGAGGGACTCCATTTTGCTCTGTACAATATTATACCCCGGAATGTGGCACAGTGCCAGGTGCATAGGTCTTCATGGTAGCTGCTCAATGAACATTTGTTAAATGAATAGACTTTCTATGACTTTTTCAAAGGACTTTTGTGACAAGAGTGAAGTTTTTTCTTTAATGTCAGAATTTGAAACTCAATGACATCTGTTTCTTTCAATAGCTCTGGTGCATCCCTTTATAATTATTTTTATTTGTCCCTTTTAGGTAACACAAAGTCAATGAATAAATCAAATTACTCTTCAGTGTCTGAATTTGTGTTGCTGGGACTTTCTACCTCTAGACCAGTGCAGCATTTTCTCCTTGCCTTCTCTACAGTGTTTTATGTAACAATTGTGCTGGGAAACTTCCTTGTCGTGTTTGTAGTGACCTTTGACCCTTACTTACGGTCCCCCATGTACTTCCTTTTAGCTAATCTCTCATTTATTGATTTGTGTTTTTCTACCTTAACTGTTCCTAAGATGATTCATGACCTGTACTCTGGGCACAAAACCATATCCTTTCAGGGATGTGTCATCCAGATATTTGTCCTTCATGTCCTGGGTGGATCTGAGATGGTGCTGCTCGTCGCCATGGCCTTAGACAGATATGTGGCCATATGTAAGCCCCTCCACTATCTGACTATCATGAGCCCGCAGATGTGCATTTTGCTTCTCTCTGGTGCTTGGGCTATTGGCTTCATTCATTCAGTGGCCCAGTTAGCTTTTGTTGGCCACTTGCCTTTTTGTGGTCCTAATGAAATAGATAGCTTTTACTGTGACCTTCCTTGGTTTATCAGACTTGCCTGCACAGACACCTACAGAATGGAATTCATGGTTATTGCCATCAGTGGGTTCATTTCCATGGGCACCGTCTTCTCATTGCTTATCTCCTATATCTTCATCCTGGTCACTGTATGGAAACGTTCCATACGTGGTGGGTTGTCTAAGGCCTTTTCTACTCTGTCAGCTCACGTCACTGTGGTGATTTTGTTCTTTGGACCATGCATTTTTGTTTATGTGTGGCCATTTCCCACTGTGTCAGTGGATAAATTTCTTGCCATTTTGGACTTTATGATTACACCCATTCTGAATCCTATTATCTACACATTGAGGAACAAGGACATGAAGATGGCAATGAAGAGACTGCATAGTCAGCTCCTGAGTTTGAGAATGATCTCCTGAATAACTCGCAGGAGCACAAGTTACTCTTTGCATTTTCAAACAACTTCAAGTAATACAAATGCTTAAATAATTATACAAAATTTGGAGCTGTTTTTTTCTAAAGCCACCATTTTATAATATTCAGACTAGATCACTAATTATGAGGGTACATGAAACTATCAGGTTAACTCTATTTAACAAGTTGTTTGGCAACTGAATTAAAGTCCCAAGAAAAGTTTATGGGAAGTTGATGAAAAAGCACAGATTATAGACTTAGAATCTGCTAAAAGTATGACCTCAGACATTAATTAGATCATCTGAATTCAAACTGATCAATTTAGAGCTAATATACTTAAACTTTTGAGGGAACTATGAAATATACAGCTTTCCTTCAATTTAAACCTGGGATATGAATAATTCAATTTTATTTTTTCTGAAAGACAAAAAATAGAGAGAATTTAAAACCTGGAGGAAAAAGGATCAAAGGGGGAGATGTGAGGTAGACAGAAGTAATAAGGAAAGGTTGAGATATGTAGGTGGGAAAACAAGAGGGAGAGCCTCAGAGATAGCATGTTTCATGTATTTGGTATGTGGCTCTTACTCTCACCCTTGCTTGCCTCCATTCCATGGACTCAAGCCATCTCCAGTTGGCCTAGGGCAAGGAAATATATATACACATATATATAATCTTTATTATAAATATATAATATTTATATTATACATATTTATATATATATATAGCTTATTTCACAATTTTTGAACTTCTGACTTAATGTCTATGACTCAATCAGCAGATATTCTTTAACTGTCAAATAGATATTAATCTGATCATTTCATACCTGAAATTATTATTTGAACGATTACTCTGTCCAAATTGTTGACAATTTTTCTCTAGTAACTGGTCTCGTATAACTCTTTTCTTGCTCAAGCTGTGGGTCTCAAGTATGTGTGTGTGTGTGTGCCAGGGATGGCCAGCAGTCCCTGTACCAACGAATGAAAGATGACTCCAAACTTTGCTGTGAAAGAGAGGAGAAGTCAAGGGGGTCAGCGCTCAGAGACAAGACTGTTTGCTCTTCTGTGCTCCTGCTTTTATTGGTCCTTCAGGAGAATCACAAATCCTTATGCTGTTTCTCCAGCATGTGCTGTGTGACAAGGGGTCTTACTGAAACTGGGAGGATTTATGGGAAAGATACGATATGCTGATCTGTGTGTTCTACTAAACATAGCCTAAGGGGCAATGCACACATCTCTTAGATCACAGGGCGGCTGTTTGGGCTAAGAGAGCTTCAAGGAAGGTAACTCCTGGCGACATTCCTACGGCAGAGTGGTCACGCGGGCGTCGGCATTCCAAAGGCCTACGCCCTCTCCGGAACCCTCCCTCGCCCCCAGCGGCCTCCGTGTTACATTTTAGCAAGCCAGGTATTATGGCTGATTTCATGCTCTACATTAACCCCAACATGTGTGTAATCTGTAGAAATTGTGAAACTAATTTAATTTATATTTTGGTTTGATAATAAGAAGACCAAACCAAATTCACTGCTAGATTTTGAAAGGACTCTATATCCTGAATATTTGCAATTCTTTCTGGTTATACAATCAGTAATATTTCATGTTTTTCCTGTTCATTAGTACTTTGTTGCTTAATATTTATGTTTGTAATGGATTCTTATTGGGCACATTAAATTGAAAAGGACAAACATAAAGCCAGATTTCTGAGTGAGGAATCTGCCATACTTTTGAGGCTAGCAGGAAAAAGACTAAAGTTATAAGCTCAAAAATTCTGAAGGGCAGGGCACCTGGCTGGCTCAGTTGCAGAGCCTGCAACAATTCTTGATCTCAGGATTGTGAGTTTGAGCCCCACATTTGGGTGTAGAGATTACTTAAAAAGAAAAAAAACTTAAAAAAAAAAAATTCTGAAGGGCAAAACTGAATCACCTAAAATCTTTCAGACTGAGGAGCAAGAGATCCATTAGAATCATAATTAAAACTTGGAAGGGATATATCCAAGGAGCAGGTATAAACCAGAAGTATACTGAGTCTTATAAAAACTACAATCTGATTCAAATAAGCTCAGTACTTGATTGGATTGAGGTGATTACACTTTAACCTTTTATGCCGCATAGAAGAAACCGTAAATAGTTTCTGGAGGAATATATTAAGTCAAATCTATATGATTTTTTATACACAATGCCTAAAACACATAAAATAAGAACATGCAAAGAAGCAGGGATATATGCCTCATAATTAAGGGGAAAATACAAGAAGAACACAGAGGGCTCAATTGTTGAAATTAGTAGAATATAAAATCACATATTTTTAAAAAGAGCTTAAACAGTTGAAAAAATGGAGAAAACATAAAAAATTTTAATAGACAAATGGAATATGTAAGAAATAACCAAATGATATTTTAGAACTGAAAAAGCAACATAGAGTTATAAATTTAAGTGGGCTTAAAAACAGAGTGAACACAGAAGATGAATTACTGGATTCAAAGACAAGTCAATAGATAGTATCCAAACTGATGTACAGAGATATAAAACACACAAAAAACCTCAGAATATATATGTGTACACACACACAGAAATAATAATTATTTTATATAAGGGTTTATGTTTCAGACTCTCTATTTTGGAATATTACAAAGTACAAAAGAGCATGCTACCTTTTTTATTTTTTTAAAGATTTTTTAAAAAATTTATTTATTTGACACAGGCAGAGAGAGAGGGAGAGCACAAGTGCAAGCACAAGCAGGGTGAGGGGCAGGCAGGGGAGACACAGATCCCCGCTGAGCACGGAGTCCGATGTGGTGCTAGATCCCAGGACCCTGGGATCATGACCTGAGCCGGAGGCAGACGCTTAACTGACTGAGCCACCCAGGCGCCCCAGACCATGTTACCTTTAAAAAACAATATGAAATTGGAGCCTGGCTCCTTGGCCCTGGGAGCCCATTGCCACCGCTTGTTTTGGGGGCCAGCGTGATCACCTGCAGCGCCGGGTGAAACAGCAACTGTTAGAGGCCAGTGTGGGGAGGATCATGGTCTCCCAGGCTCCTAGGCAGCTCCAGAGCTTCAGCAGTATTGCATGCAGAATGCCTGCAAGGATGCCCTGCTGGTAGGTTTTCCAGCTGGGAGCCCAGATCCTGTGCAGTATTCTAAAGGCTGTAGGGAAGAAGTCTCCTGAGGAATGACTTTTCAGTGCAAAGCGATGACCTTCAAGTCCCAAGAAAATACTTTTCTCCAGCCACATGACTTTCATATATTTTCAGACCTTTCCTGTGGCTTTGGTCCTATAGTCAAAATTCTGTGGAAATTTATGAGTTTCTGCTTAGATAAGGAAACTGGATGAAGGAGTACATTTTAAATTATAATGGCCTGATTCTTTTGGTAAAGTGTTTTTATATTTAAGACCAACAAAAGTGAGGGGCACCTGGGTGGCTCAGTCTGTTAAGTGTGTGACTATCTCAGCTCAGGTCTTGATCTCAGGGTCCTGAGTTCAAGTCCCACATGTACAGGCAGTCATGAGACTCTTTAAGAAAAAAAAAATGATACCACCAAATATACTTCTTTCGTAAGGGAATTACTATTGTTCCTGTACCTGGAATATTATGTTTGCTTTATTTACTGGATATTTCCATTTTGGGAAGGAAACATTTTTGCTTATTAAAAAGTTGAATATTTGTAATTTGTTGTTCCTAAGATTTTTATACCCTAACAAAAACTTGTTCTTTTCTCATGAATTTACAGTTTCTAAATGAAGATAACAAGTATAAAACCGGGGAAAGAATAAGCTTTATTAACCAAATGATGTCTTGATTTTTCTAAATGAGAGGATTGTTTTATTTGTAACACTAAACATGGGAGCTGTGTCTTAGCAAACTTGTTTGGAAAGATTCATGTTGTGTTGGGTATTCGATGCCCCCATCCTATGTGCAAAGTGGACTTGGTCTTTGTCTTCTTAAGTTCCTCTACATTACAGTTGTGGTTGTACTTAAAAAAAATACTGCATTATTTCATGTCTTTAAAAAAATGTTTTAATGTGATCATCAGAACATGCAAGTGATTAAACACAAAATAATGTGAAAATATGACAACCTAAATGAATTCTTAATGTCACAAGTGTTTTACTTTGTTGATGTGCCTTTGATTTGAGACATTTTTAAAAAGATACTTTGTGTTTGTAATAATCTTTGATGAGCTTGGAAATAAAATTTCTGCTTAAGTCATCATTTAAAAAAACAATATGGAATTTGAAGTATATCCCAGGCTCCATGGATTTCAGATAAGGGGATGTACATTTGCACACCTTTTTGAGGCATACAGTAGGAAGAATTCTCAATTTAGTTATTGATGTGGGTCTTTGAGGGCATGGTCAAGAAAGAATTCTTGAGATGTTTTTGGTGCCAAAAGGTGCTTTTATTAAAGCATGGGGACAGGACCCATGGGCAGAAAGGGCTGCACTTTTGCTGTATGAAGCTGGTGGTTATATGCTTGGTATTCAAGGGAGAGGGGACATGCAAGGAGTGTTACCTCACAAATGTTTTCTTTGAATTTCTACTCATAAACTACTTCTGCAAGACTTCTATGGTGCTTATCATTCAGCTCAATATTAACTATCGGTGAGATGTACAGACAGTCATGAGACCCTTTAAGAATGTAGTAACCAGCACGTATTTGATCCTTACTGGAGCTATGTAGGCTACAGATCAGCCTTCTGGGCTAAAGGCGAACATTCTTCTGCTTCCATCCCTCTTCAGTTATGTTATATGTAGTAATGAACAGTTCACAAACTTTGTATATAATCCGGTTGCTTACAGGCCATCTGACCACTGAAGTGAATTAAATGGATAATTTATTCTAAAATCAGACTTTTGGTCCTCACTTTCATAACACTTTTCCCTGTTTTTATCTGATACAATGAACTTTCTAACCCATTTACAAATAAAAAGAGAAGAAGCAAAATCCCCAAAGGTTGTTAGTATATCCATCTTTGTATTTAATTTAGCACATCTTCTGAAGATAATTGCACTGTTTCACAAATGGCTAAAATATGAGGTTGAGGGAACAACACTTTCATCAGATTATAATTATGATTCATTTCTTTTCTGAGTATGGTAAGGAATACTTAATTATTACCTTTACTGCTGTCTCTCCAGATAAGGTAGCTAAAATATCAGCTGAGAGACTGATTTATCCATTTATAAATAAAAGAGCAATATTCAATGCACTGACCTAGTGACCAAAATTTAGAGATCTATGTGAAATGTTTTGCTCAAAGAAATGCTTAGCATAAATAGAAAATATTAAGATAAGGTATTGAAGTAGCAGCACCAATACTAGTAAGTAACATTAACTTGTTATTAATTTTAAGTCATTCTTGAGCACAACCAAAATCATAGTCATAGAAACTTGCCAAATTTTCCAGACATTGGAGTTTTTGCATTGTGATCAGCAAATGATTGTGGAATAGGATAGAATTGGCATAAAACTTGTATCTGGAGATACACATGGTTTCCATATGTGAGTTGGAGAATGCTTCCCAGTCCCAAACAACAGGACAGGCATGGCTAATTTAGAGATCCTAAGTGAACATTCTAATACCGTGAGACCCTGAAATACAGAAATCCATATGCTAACATCATAATCTCTTAATGGCATTTTGAATTTCTTTGTTCCTTAGAGTATAAATGGCTGGATTTAGGAGAGGTGTGATGACTGCATAAAATACAGCAAGAAACTTGTCCACCCAGGTGATGCTGAGTGGCCACAGGTAGATAAAGATGCAAGGCCCAAAGAATAACATTACCACTGTGATGTGGGCAGTGCAGGTGGAGAGAGCCTTGGATGCCCCATCCTTAGAGTGAAGGCAGATGGTAAACAGAATATAAGAGTAAGAGACTAGCAACAGAATGAAGCAGGTGGTTGCCAGTACCCCACTGTCAGCATTTATCCACATTTCTAGAATAGAGGTGTCTATGCAGGCTAGCTTGATCACCAATGGAATATCACAGAAAAAGCTATCCAATTCCTTTGGTCCACAGAAGGGCAGCTTTATAATCATAGCTAGTTGGCTTACTGAATGCACAAGTCCAATGATCCATGATGTCATCACTAACCCAATGCACATTTGCCTGTTCATGATGCTGGAGTAATGAAGTGGCTTGCAGATAGCCACATAACGGTCATAGGCCATTGAAACAAGCAGCACCATCTCGCCCCCTCCAAAGAAATGTCCAAAGAAAATCTGACACATGCAGCCTTCAAAGGAGATAGTCTTGTTTTCCTTGAGAAAGTCTGTGATCATTTTAGGGGTAGTGACTGAGGAAAGGCAGAAGTCAATGAATGAAAGATTGGCTAACAGGAAGTACATGGGGGAGTGGAGATGAAGGTCAGCAATAATTAGGAGCACAATGAAGATGTTGCCTAAAATGGTGATCAAATAAAGTGAAGAAAATATCGCTAGTAGGACGACCTGGAGCTCCCATGAACTACAAAGCCCCAAAATAATAAATTCAGACACCACAGACTGGTTTACTTCTTCCATTTAGTCCAGTTTGTTCTAAATTTATCTGAAGAAAAGACAGGAAATTAGATTTTCTGAATAAAGAGTATGTGAATCAAGATTTCTTATACATTGCTGAGGGAAGTGTATACTAATATAATCAATCTAGAAAAATGTTGGCCTTATCTTGCAAAGCTTAATATTCATGAATTCTGTGGTTCATCATTTTCACTCCCATTTTCATACCCAAGATAAACTCTTATATATGTATATAAAGAGAAATATAATAATCCCCATAAACAAGACAATGGAATATTATTCAGAACCATAACAAATTACAATTATAAAATGATACAGATGTATCTTAGACATAATAATGAAAGAAAAAGAAGTCCAAAATGGATCCACTCAGCACAATTTTTATAAAATGAAAAGCAATAGAAAAATAACAGTATACATTGCAGGAACTCATATGAGTGATAACACTATGTACAGAAAGAGAAGATGTAAGATGTAAATAACCTCAAGTAAAGAGAGGTGAAAGGTCAGCATAAAGATGAGCACATAGGGTGGTTTGAACGAGGCAAAGACGGAACCGAAGCTGGGCACAGGCTGTGGACGTGGTCCCGCCGAGAGCCGAAGATGGCAGTGAACGTATATTCAACATCAGTCACCAGTGATAACCTAAGTCGACATGACATGCTGGCCTGGATCAATGAGTCTCTGCAGCTGAATCTGACGAAGATCGAACAGTTGTGCTCAGGGGCTGCCTACTGTCAGTTTATGGACATGCTGTTCCCTGGCTCCATTGCCTTGAAGAAAGTGAAATTCCAGGCTAAGCTAGAACATGAATACATCCAGAACTTCAAAATACTACAAGCAGGTTTTAAGAGAATGGGTGTTGACAAAATAATTCCTGTGGAAAAATTAGTAAAAGGAAAGTTTCAGGACAATTTTGAATTTGTTCAGTGGTTCAAGAAGTTTTTTGATGCAAACTATGATGGAAAAGACTGGGACCCCGTAGCTGCCAGACAAGGTCAAGAATCTGCAGTGGCTCCCTCCCTTGTTGCTCCAGCTCTGAACAAACCGAAGAAACCTCTCAGCTCTAGCAGCGCAGCTCCACAGAGGCCCATTGCAACACACAGAACTACTGCAACCAAGGCTGGCCCGGGTGTGGTGCGAAAGAATCCTGGTGTGGGCAACGGGCATGATAAAGCCACTGAATTGATGCAGCAGGTCAACGTATTGAAACTTACCGTCGAAGACTTGGAGAAAGAGAGATTTCTACTTTGGAAAGCTAAGGAACATTGAATTGATTTGCCAGGAGAACGAGGGGGAAAACCCGGTATTGCAGAAGATTGTGGACATTCTGTATGCCACAGATGAAGGCTTTGTGATACCTGATGAAGGGGGCCCACAGGAGGAGCAAGAAAGTATTAACGGCCTGGGCCAGCAGAGCAACATCCGAATTCTTTACTCCAAATCATGTGCTTAACTGTAAAATACCTACTTTTATTATTCTTAGAGGATTCACTGGTTTCTTTTCATGAGCAAACAGTACCTCTTCTTAAAGTGCACTTTGTAGAAGTTTCACCCCTTTTCCAATGAGTTTGAGTTAGGAGCTTTTACCCTGTAGCAGAGCAGTATTAACATCTAGTTGGGTCACCTAGGGAACAAAGAGGCTGACCATGGGGCTCACCGTGTGGACGCTGGTAACACTGATTACTGGAGAAGGTGTTTTTATGTGATACACTGAGGTGGAGACCTCAGTAGAGAAATGTAAAGACTGATTTGAATTTTAAGCTAATGTGAAATCTTGGCAGAGAACGTTTTAATAAATAAATGCCTTAAAAGAGAAAAGATGAGCACATAAGCAGTTGTATGTTATTAACAATTATTTAGATCTTGTATTAGATCTTTAGATCATGTTTTCATCAGCATAATTTTATCATTAAACAAGCAAACAAACACAAAATGGGCTTGCAAAAATAGTGAAACTATGTTATGAATCAAGAATTATAGTCAATTTGGAGTGCCTGGCTGGCTCAGTCAATAGAGTATGCAATTCTTGATCTTGGGGTTGTAAGTTCAAGTGCCACAGTGGGTGTAGAAATTACTTTAAAATAAAATCTTTTTTTAAAAACAGAATTATGATCACTTCAATACTGTAGACCTGAGGTAAAATAACAATTTTTAAAATGACATTTTATTGTGTAGGGGCTATATGTTAGAAAAATAGTTCCTAGTTACAAATTTGAAAAACGGAAACAATGTTTAACATAATTGAAGGTTAATTTTTTTAATGAATAAATAGATGAATCAGTTTTTAAAAAGAGATATTAATACTATTTTTGACAAAATGACAAAACTTTTTCACTAATGAACATAGTTAACTAAGTACAAGAGCAGATAAACTATCAAAAAGAAGGTAGTTAAAAATCATTAAAGAATAAATGTTCCAGGCATAAAGAAAGGATAAATCCTGAACGAGAGGAAGAAATTGTTCTCTGTTCATGAAATTCAAAGCTTACATAACCTGTAAGAAATTACTTACAGCCTGAAGTGTACCTCAGCCATAATGAATCCTGAAGTTTAGTTTTGAATATCAAACTCTAAAATGTGTTTCGAAGCCATTCTGTCAGACACGGTATAGGACCATCAGATACACAATCTGGTGTTAGGTTTCCAATTCCAAACAAGATGGCTTCTGAGAAACTAAAAGCTGGAAATCTCTGCATGGACTAAAATGATCCAAAGTCTGTAATTAACTCTGGGAGAGAGACTATGCATCAAGCTACTTGAGGAAAATATATATATATTTTTTTGTATTACAAATGAGAGTTTCAGAGTTAGGCAAATTCCTTCATTTCCCACATATCCATCTGGAAGCCATTTCCGTTCAGTCTCATTTGCTTTAGCCTGAGAAGTCATGATTTTTGAAAGATGTTCCAGGAATCTTTGGCAGAAGACTTTCTTTTGCAATAGCAGAGTAAATGGCAAATACAAATTAATTAGATTTCTTATCAAACAAGTTAGAGAAACTTTAAGTTTGCCTTTAAACTTGTCATTTTTGCTGTTTAAATTAATTACCTTAAAAATCTAACAATCCTCTCAGGCTAGAAAATAGGTTCATATTATTTCTCTCTCTCTTCTTTTTTGTTTTTCTCTCTTCCCAGTTTCCTTTTTCCTTCTTTTTTTGCCATCTGCTTCTGCCACCTTCTTTTAAAAATTTGTTGATCAAAAGGGCTTTGCCACAATGGATCAATTATCTCCAGCAGCCACTACTAATTCTTGATGACTGGTGTTTGTAGTCCTCTATCAAAGTTGGAAACCAGCTCTACAGTACTTTTTTTTCCTTTTCTATATAACTCAGAGCTATGATAAATATTTTTAATCATTGTTTCATAACCATGGCAACAGTCATACTCATTTTACTGCTGAAAAGCTGAGTTAAAAGGTAAATGCCCAAAGTAACACAGTTAATAGAGTCTATTTGGAGTTAGCTTCTGGAAAGAATGTTGGTTTAGAGAAAAGTTTAGTTCAGTTTTGAGAAGAAATAGGATTTCTATGAATCAAGAAAAATATGTATTCTTGAGACTAACCATGAGAGACTATGGACTCTGAGAAACAAACTGAGGGTTCTAGAGGGGAGGGGGGTGGGGGATGGGTTAGCCTGGTGATGGGTATTGAGGAGGGCACGTTCTGCATGGAGCACTGGGTGTTATATGCAAACAATGAATCATGGAACACTACATCAAGAACTAATGATGTAGGGTGATTAACATAATAAAATAAAATTGAAAAAAGAATACATATTCTTTATAAGAATACATGTCCTATGAAGAGGTAATTGACATAAGAAATATAAATGCTCAAAAGCTATATGGAAAGTATTCTCTGTATTTGTGATAATTCTGTTACTGCTCTTGGCACTGCCCTACTTCAGGTTCCCTCTGATTTAGTCTGTCACCCTCACCTCTGTCGATAATTAATGTGTTGTTGATATTGTTGTTTAAATCCACGAAGGTGATCAGATACCAGGGATGAAAATGGCTAGAAAGTACTAGATGTAGGAGGGCCTTTTAATTTCTTCTAATATGGTCAAGAAGAATTTACTGAACTTATTTTTACTGTGTATTCTGATCACTTTTGGACACTGCAGATGAAAAAGAATTAGTCTCTAGGTGCTGTAGGTTATAGCAAAGAAATAAAAGCCTATGCATGTTTTCTCACCTAATACTTGCTTTAAAAGTTGTTAATATTATTTTAATTGAATTACAAAAGACAAAATATTACTGCTAAATTAAGTATATTAATAGTCATATTAATAATACTGTTATAATTTATTTTCAAGCATGTCCTAGGTGGGAGAGTTAAATCACCAGATTCCAAGAGTATAATTGTAAAATCAAATGACTTAAAGCAGAACTAACCAAAGAGAATCAAAACTTAGGGGAAAAAAAGAAGGAAAGAAGAAAGAAAATGAGACAATTCCTGTTTTTGTTTTTTGAGCTACTAGTTTCAGGTGGTGTGAAAACTAATCTGTTTCTTTCTATGTCTCCCCCTATCTCCCCCTAAATACCTACTGTGTACCAGAAACTTTTACTCGCATTGTCTACTTTAATCTCCACAATAACCCCATGAAATAGGTCTTATTACTCTGAGGCTGACTCCCAGTGTAACCTGGTAGAAGTTTCAGAGCAAAGATATAGTGTGACTGGGGTGCACACTCAATGTCTCTGACTCTTGTCCTTCTCCGACTTTGGTACCACTCTGCATTTCCTTTTCTTCATTTCCAAAAGCATAATTCCATCCCCTGGTAACTATTGACTGTTAAAACTTTTGAGAGATTTCATTCCATATTTTCTATCAGGTTTTTTCCTGAGCTTAATTATTAACAATTTTCTCCATGTTTGGAAATTTCTGTTCATTATGCCTGCATATCTGTGTCTGGAACAGTCCCTTAATCCAGAAAAACTGTAGACCCCGCTGAATGTGGTGCTGTGAGAACACAAATACTTCTTCGACCAGGGCATTTAGGGAGGGGTAACACCGAATAGAAGGCATTCTTTCTGATGCTATAGGCAGCCCAAAAGTCCCAAGATGTAGCTGGGAGAAGAAACCCTTGATATGTCTGGAAGCTGTGCAGAAATTCCAAGCCATCCCAATTAGTATGTATGGATATATGGTATTAAAACATTATGAAAGTGTCTTAAATGTGATAGAGGAGGGGAATTATGGGAGCAGTTAAGAAACTTACAGAGTATAGACTGTACCTTCTTACCAGAGGAACACCGTATTTGATCATATTTTTTTCCAATGGATAAAGCACTGTTTATACTCAAACTAGGATCTGGAATAAAATATTGCAGCAAAACAAATAATCCACTTTCAGTTGTGACCAGTATTCATGTGAGAGTGTGAGGCATATATTCACTGTAGAGAATAGCCTCTGGAGTAGGAAACTACCTATGCTATGTTCCCTCGGGACCTCTTAATTTCTGAGTCTCTCTGAATTGAGAATATCACCTGAAAGTGTGCCTTTCGTCAAGGTCAAAGCCAGACCCGGTCAGTACAATCATAACATTTCCAGTGATGGAAATTAAGTACAGTTATAAAGCATTTCTTTGGCTACCTTTTTTTTTTTTTTTTAAAGAAAAACATTATTTTAGAACTAAGTTGCCATTTAGTTCTAGTCCTTTTAGAAGCCAGATGATTTAGGTGAGTGGTCAGAGAAGACAGCAGAGGGAAGTGAGCAGGTTACTGATGTGCACCAGCTGCACCTATGACAGAATAGCCAGTCTTGAATTGCTGGTTTTGTGAGTTTTAACGGAGAGTAGAAAAACATTTTGAAGTCTCAAGAATTTTTGTGGTTACATGAACAATGTTCTAAGTTTAACATTTAATGTCAGCGTCATTAATATTCTTTTAAATAACAAAACAATAATGGAAGCCTACCTCTTTATTTTCATTTATAAAGTATTATGTAAATTCGGTATTATTGATCAAGAATCCAACACTTTAGAGGTTTGAGAAAAAAATATGATAGTCTGCCTCTATCTGCATTTTCTTCTTATTTTTTTTTAACCACACACAAAAAAATCTGTTCACATTTTGGTGGGGCTGTTTCAGTTTTCTTTTCATGCAATTAGATAATTATATGTACACATGTCCATATATATATAATTGGAGGAGTCTTGTTTGAATATATAAGATATAGAAATGTACTTTAACTTCCAATTTATTTAAAATCAATTTATGCTTAAATATCTTTCATTCAATGTTAATGATTGCTTTTAGAAAAATAAAGAGAAATTAAGAGAAAATTTATTTAAAACATACCTCTTTTTTTGTTCAAAAGAAAAGGTACATTTTTAAGTGTTCTTTTCATAGTTTAAGGATGGATGCTTGGAGATTGGAAAGCAAATGTAGAAAAACAATGAGGTACAAAGAGGATTGTTGGGCTTGACATTAACTATGTGGATAGTGTCAGTGATGTGAATCCACTGGTCAGCTTGGCTGAAGATCAGATAGATAAAGGAAGGTGGTGTCTTGAGACATAGCCTAGAAACATCTCTACATTAAAGTATAATTGGCTGTGTTTAAGGAATGGAAACCATAGACAAACCAGTAAATAAACTATTTAGGTTGCATTGTGTGAATATTATATAATCTGGAGTGTATAAACATTTTAAAATATGGCAACTACACTAAAATAACTTCGAATATGGACTGGAGCCGAGTCATATATCGTCATCTCAACCCCATTCATAAGCTCATCAAGAAAGAGTGGCTATGATACAGCGTATCTCAGTATGATCTTCTATTTATTTCCTTTCCTTCTTATGGTTAGAGAACTTTTGCTAAATAGACATTTCACTAGTCCTGAGTAATGGGAGACTCTACACAGGTTCCAAGCATTTACCAAGTATAGACTTCATAGTCACTATCCCTGTATATGAAACATTCTATGTAGGTATTCTAGGGAGTAAATGAATCTTGTGTTTCAGCTCTACCAATAAGAGAAGACAACAGTAGAGGAGGGGGTCAATCTAGTCAACTGAGAGAGGTTTTAATATTGTTATTTGAGGGAGAAGGGAGTAGTTACCTCATTAAATCTTGCTCACCTATCCCTAGGTAAAGCTAAAAGAGTAGAAAGTCTCAGAGACTTTCACCTTGGAAGATGAGCATATATGTAGCAAAGGGCACTTGGATATATCATCTACCTGAAGGGGTCCAATCAGGCAGATGGAAGTGATTTCAAAGGACTGGGCAAAATATGATTTGATAGAGGATGAAAGTAATACCTCTTGGTCATATTGAGAAATTCACTTAATGGGGATTTTAATCAACCACCACAGATATCTCAAAATATTTTTATTGGAACTGAATGATCATTCTGCTCATCCTGGACATAAGAAAGCTACTGTGGGGACAATGTTATAATAGTACATCATAATCCTGAGACACATGTCACTCTCCACAGCTGACTGGAGAGGTGCTAAAATGTTTCCTGGCCAATGGACTAGCCACATTGCATGAGAGTGATGATGAAAATTTGAATAACTGCCTGATAGGAGCAAGCCAAGTAACCAAAACAGCATGAGCTCAGGTATGAGAGTTAAAACACATGCACACACTCAAAAAGACTAAAAACTTGAACAATGCCCATTGGATTTATATTATTCATTAATGTTCACAGTGGAGGAAGGAGGTGAAGTTTAAATAATTATGTATGCAAATGAGTTGTTGCCTAATTAAAAAGGCATCCACATGTATATATCATAGGGGATGTTGGGAAAAAGATGAAGACATTCATGTCTTAAATCAGAATGTGGATTATGTTAGAAAGGGCTATTCTAAGATCACTGACTCAAAAAGAATTATAATTTGGAGTAAGTAATTATTGCACAAAAAGGAATTTACTTACACAAATAGAAATTTTCTTGAATGCTGGCTTGGGTCTTCTCCTGGACTGACAGCGTAAAGAGCAATAGGCTAGTGGCATTGGGGTCCCTGATCAGCAGACTGCTCATAATTCTCAGTTTGTGCTGACCACCTAAATTCAGGTGGGCTTCTATGAAGTAAAATAAAGGCAATTAAAAACTTTGTTCTTTTATTTGGCTTTATTGTCTTTTGTAGCAACTGCTTGTTTGAAAGAAAACTAGAAATTATTAAGGCAACTAAAACTGAGTCTAAGTTGTTTTTCTTACCAAAATTTGAAAAATACCATCTTATGTTTGTTTTTGGTTTTGGTCTCAAGTAGTTTGGATAGCCAACCAGATTAAGAATTTCAATGGCTTTAAAATTGTACTTGTATATTTCTCCAGCTTCTAGGCAATGGGGCTCCTGTTCAATTATAATGAGAATAAAACACTGAAAACCCCAGCCTGATTAATATAATTATAAACAAGGTCAAGACATCTATGAGCTAAGAATTGTTGTGCAAGGGTAATGAGGAGGGAAGAGTTAAGTGGTATAGTTATGGATGGGCTCCACTTCCCACGTTTTTAACAGTACTATTTTGATGATCTTTTTGTAGGCCCTTAAGAGATGACACTTTCTGTGTTGCTAGGGATTATCTTATTTCTAACTTCAGCTTCTGGAAGCCTGGGACATATAAAGTTATGATTTCTTTAACCTCCTGTTTTCAAAGCAAAGTTTTCTTTGGTGGAATACCACCTACTTGGTGCCTATTATTTTCTAGCCATCATCTTATAGCAGTCTACCCAAGGAAGAGACTGAGTTAAGACTGTGTCTTAGAAGAACTGCTAGATGTAAATACATTTAACATAAATCCCTTACCTTAAAAAATGTACTATTAGAATAATAAATAAAAACATTGAACAGCAGAAGGTAGTGTATAATTAAGGGCTACATATTTCAAAGGATTAAAGGATCAACATGGGCAGCACAGATTGGTGAAAGTACTATGGAATATGCCAAATTTGGTTGAATAATAGGTAGACTCTCCAAAGACATAGAGAGTAAGGAATGTAATTTCAAATAGTGAGGACCCTATTAGCATAGTGCATGAAAGAGGTTAGTGAATGGTATAAACCAGAGAGCCCAGGTTTTGAAGACAAGCAAATGTAGTCTGAAATTTGGCTCTCTTATAAACTATGGGAACTTAGTCAAGTAGCAAACTCTGAGCCTCATATTTTGTATCTAAAATGGGATTCTTGTATTAGCTTAATATTTATTTTTTTGTGTGTATTTCTGGACAGTATCCAACCAAAGTAGTTCAGGTAAACAAAGAAATGCACAATAAGTAAAATGGTGATCATAGTGTACTAGATTTAGTTTATACATCACAACAGATATTCACTCTTGCCTTCCTTGCTTTCTTTCTAGCTGAAGTATCCATAACAATGATTGTCTTTGCCTCTGCCATAGAATCAAGGGCCCAGTATGGTTGCTTGTGTAGGTCCTTTGTGTCTCCCTCAGGCATGATAAGAAATTGTTTTGTCTCCTTCCAACACTTCACCTTTGGCTTCCTGCCTCTGGACTCTGTCTTAGTTTAAATTTCCTTCTCCCAAAGAGGAGCTTGAATAAAAGACTTGTATGTAGCTAGTTTATGTGAGAAGGGAATCTCTGGAGGTAAGAATGACAGAACAAAGGAGATGAGACTGGGAAGGAGGAAAAGCCAACATAAATGTATATTTTTGAGGTCACTGAGGAGAGCAAATGTTGTCATGTGCCCACAATGTGCAAGGCAGTGGTCCTAGCATTGAGAATATTAGGTTGACTGAGCTATAGACAAGAACTTAGAGTTCTGAGGGAAAATCAGATCTCAAACAAATACTTATATAAAGAAATAAATAACTGAAAATTATAAATAATTTCTGTGGAAGAAAAGGTATACAGTGTTGTGAGAGAGTGAAGGGGGGAATAATTTTTTTATTTAATTTTTTTTATTTGAGAATATTTGATACACAATGTTACATTAGTTTCATATGTATAATATAGTGATTCAATTTCTCTTTATATTATGCTATGCTCACCACAAGTGTAGCTACCATCTGTCACAACACAGCACTATGACAGTACCATTGACTATATTTTCTATGCTGTGCCTTTTATACCCATGTCATTCATTCCATAACTGGGAAACTGTATCTCCCACTCCCATTCACCCTTTTGCCCCCCCACTGCCCAGCAACTATGGGTTTTCTGTATTTATAGGTTTATTCTGCTTTTTGTTTGCTTTGTTTTTCAGATTTCATGTATAAGTGAAATCATATGGTATCTGACTTTCTCAGTCAGATTTATTTCACTTTGCATTATGCCCTCTAGGTCCATGAAATGTGTCACAAATGGCAAGATCTCATTCTTTTTTATGGCTGAGTAATATTCCATTATATATATATATATATATATATATATATATATATATATATGTCACATCTTCTTATCCATTTGTCTATTGATAGACATTTAGGTTGCTTCCATATCTTGGCTATTATAAAATAATGCTGTGATAAATTTAGGAATGCATATATCTTTTTGAATAGGTGTTTTCATTTTTGGGAGGTAAATACCCGGTAGTGGAATTATTGAATCATATGATATTTCTGTTTTTAATGTTTTGAGGAACCTTCACAGTGGCTGTACCAATTTATATTCCTACCAACAGTGTACAAGGGTTCCTTTTTCTCTATATCATTGCCAATACTTGGTATTTCTTGTCTTTTTTATTCTAGCTATTCCAACAGGTATGAGGTAATAGCTCATTGTAGTTTTGATTTGCATTTCCCTGATGATTAGTGATGTTGAGCATCTTTTCATGTGTCTGTTGGCCATCTGTATGCCTTCTTTGGAATAATGTCTATTCAGGTCTTCTGCCCATTTTTTAATTGAGTTATTTTTTTTTTGGTGTTGAGTTGTAGGAGTTCTTTATATATTTTGGATATTAAACCCTTACTGGATATATCACTTGCAAATATCTTCTCCTATTCAGTAGATTGTCTTTTTGTTTTGTTGACGGTTTCCTTCACTGTGCAAAAGCTTTTTATTTTGGTGTAATCCCAATACTTTTGCTTTTGCTTTCCTTGCCTGAGGAGATGTATCTAGAAAAACGTTGCTATGGCTGATGTCAGAGAAATTATTGCCTGTGTTCTAGGATTTTTATGGTTTCAGGTCTCACATTTAATTCTTTAATCCATGTTGAGTTTATTTTTTGTGTAGGGCGTAAGAAAGTGGTCCCCACTCTTATTTTCTGCACACAGCTGTCTGGTTTTCCCAGCACCATTTATTGAAGAGACTGTCTTTTCCCCATTGTATACTCTTGCCTCCTTTGTCATAGATTAATTGGTCATGTAAGTGTGCGTTTGCTCTGGGCTCTTTGTTCTGTTTCACTCATCAACGTGTCTGTTTTTGTGCCAATACCATACTGTTTTGATTACTCCAGCTTTGTAGTATATTTTGAAATCTGGGAATATGATACCTCCAGCTTTGTTCTTCTTTCTCAGGATTGCTTAACTATTCAGGGTCTTCTGTGATCCGTAGAATTTTTATATTAATTGTCCTAGTTTTGTGAGTAATGCTGGTGGTATTTTGATAGGGATTGCATTGAATCTGTAGATTGACTTGGGTAATATGAACATTTTAAAAATATTAATTCTTAATCCCTGAGCATGGAATATCTTTCCATTTGTTTGTGTCATCTTCAGTTTCTTTCCTCAGTTTTATAGTTTTTGGAGTACAGGTCTTTCACGTCTTTGGTTAAGTTTATTCCCAGGTAATTTATTCTTTTTGGTGCAATTGTAAATGATCTGTTTTTTTTTTTTCCCAAGATTTTATTTATTCATTTGAGACACAGAGATACAGAGAGAGAGAGAGAGAGCATGAGCAGGGACAGAGGCAGAGGGAGAGGGAGAAGCAGGCTCCCCACCGAGCCAGGAGCCCGATGCGGGGCTCGATCCCAGGGCCCCGGGATCATGACCCAAGCCGAAGGCAGACGCCCAACGACTGAGCCACCTAGGCCCCCCAAATGATCTGGTTTTTAAAATTTCTCTTTCTGCTACTTAATTATTGGTGTATAGAAACACTACCAATTTCTAGGTATTAATTTTGTATCCTGCCATTTTACTGAATTCATTTATTACTTGCTGTGGTTTTTTTGTGGAGTCTTTAGGATTTTATATGTATAGTATCATGTCTTCTGCAAATAGTGATAGTTTACTTCTTCTTTACCCATATGGATGCTTATTTCTTTTTCTTGTCTGATTGCTGTGTCTAGGACTTTCAGTACTATATTGAATGAAAGTGGTGAAAGTGGACATCCTTGTCTTGTTCCTGATCTTAGAGGAAAAGCTCTCCATATTTTACCATTGAGTATGATGTTAGCTGTGAGTTTTTCATATATGGCCTTTATTATGTTGGGGTATATTTCATCTAATCCCATTTTGTTGAGAGTTTTTATCATGAACGGATGTTGAATTTTGTCAAATGCTTTTTTTGTATCTATTGAGATGGTCATATGATTTTTATCCTTTTTGTTGTTGATGTGGCATATGATGTTCATTGATATATGAATATCAAACCACCCTTGTATCCCCAGAATAAATCCCACTTGATCGTGTTGAATGATCTTCTTCATATATTGCTAGATATAATTTGTAATATTTTGTTGAAGATTTTTGTATCTGTATTCATCAGGGATATTTGCCTGTAGTTTTCTTTTTTTATGGTGTCTTTTTCTGGGTTTGGTATCAAGGTAATTTTGGCCTCAAATATATTTGGACGCTTTTCTTCCGCTTCTGTTTTTGGAATAGTTTGAGGTGAATAAGTATTAACTTTTCTTCAAATGTTAGGCAGAATTCACCTGTGAATCCATGTGTTCCTGGAATTTTATTTTTTGGTAGCTTTTTTTTCTGATTTAATTTCATTACTTATCATTGATTTGTATTGTTTATCCTGGTTTTGTGAATAATGCTGGTGGCTGTTGAGATTTTCTATTTCTTTCTGGTTCAGTTTTGGAAGATTGTGTGTTTCTAGGAATTTATCCACTTCTTCTAAATTTCTAGTTTGTTGGTATATTAATTTTATAATCCTTTATATTTATGTGGTGTCTGTTGTTACTTTACTTTCATATCTGATTTTATTTATTTGGGTCCTTTTCTTTTGATGAGTGGGTAATGATTTATCAATTTTGTTCATCTTTTCAAAGAACAAGCTCTTGGTTTCACTAATTTCCTTTCTTTCTTTCTTTCTTTTTTTTTTTTAGTTCTATGTCATTTATTTCAGCTCTCATCTTTGTTTTCTTCCTTCTACACACCATGGGCTTTGTTCTTATTTTTCTAGTTTCTTTAGGTAAAAGAGGGAATAATTTGGATTTGTAATTCAGAGAAGCCTACATAACAAGTGAGATCTAAAATATTCCTGAAGCACATAAAAATAGAAAACAACTGTAATTTTAGAGTAATAGTAACTAATATACATAGTCTTTGGGTATTCACATGTGATTCATCATTTAAACTTATTTTATTTTTATTTTTTGTCTGAATGTAAATAGTTTCCTCAAGATCACAAAGCTGTTAAGCGGTAGACCTAGATTTCAAAGTGAGGAAGCCTGACTCAGAGAACCTGTGCTCCTAGACACTATACTGTGAAGAATGAAGAAAAAAATGGTAGAAAATACCAGTGGAACAAAGAATATTGTGTGGGATCATGCTATGAGAGCCATTTATAATTTCTTATTGGCCTTTGTTCTGCTCATTTAATGAACAACTATAGTGAAAATTGAAAAATTCTGTTTGAGGATACCTATAGCAGATCCATTCAAAGCCAAGTCCTCGTACATTTCTGTAAGGTACTACATGACCTGATCCCTGTTTATTCCTTTGATTGATCTCCTACTACTCTGTCCCTTATTTACTCTACCCACCTTAAATTCCTTACTGTTCCTAGAACATGTTAATCATGCTTTATGCTATAACCTTATGGCTTTTGCAATAGTTGCCCTTCTAACTGACACATAATTCCCCTAGTTGTCCTTATGTATAAACCCCTCAATTTCTTTAAGTCTTTCTTTAAATATTACCTACTCAAAGATGTCTTTCCTATGCTGACCATTCAATTTAATACTGCAATCAGCCTGACCCTGGGTACTCATTTTCACTTTTACTCTGCTCTACTTCTTCTTTTTTGACCCCCACTGTGCAGATCAGCTTCTAACATAAACATGTGGTTATTTATTATGTTTATTGATTAGTGCATATTGAGTATTTTCTGTCTTTCACTACTAAATCCTCAAAGACATGAGTATTTATTTTGCTCTCTAATTTACCTCCAGTTATCTGTACAGTAAAAAGTAATGTATAATGTATAATCAATATCTGTGAAATTAACAAACGTAATGATTATGCAATATCTCTTGGGTAATCACAGCTCATCAAGTATATGCAGTATACTTTGATGGGTTACATCAATATTTCTTAGTTTGGAACCTTGATTTCTGGGTGTGAAGTAGACTTCAGGAATATCCCCAACATCATTTGATATAATTTTTTTTTTGGTCTATGTTACTTTTCTTATTGCAACTTGAGCTGATTAACATAGTGTCCTAACAACCATTAAAACAGATCATTTGACATAATTTAATGGCAAGCAAGACAGGACTGAATATGTGTAGACATGACATTTTGGTAATAAAGTATTTGTGGGTCAGGGTGAAAAAGAAATGTTTGATATCACTCAGTTCTGAAAGTGCTGATCTTAGTCAACTAGAGATACGTAAATGTTAAATTATCACTTGAAAAACATGTAACATATTATGTTTTATCCAGCCAGGTTGGTTTCTTTTTAGTGTGAAAATGAGATTATAGCTCTAGAACAGAGGGTTGGTGAGAAAGCATTAAAATAGAATAGATACATGTTCTGTGCAAAAATACCTTACTAAAGCGTTTTAGGAAAAATCTCTTCCCACTGAGTATGGTTAACAAAGTTGGATACAATTTCAAAAGAAACTTTCATTAAATGCATATTAGAGATGGCAAAGAAATAAGAATGTTTTAAACTCAGTTTTATTTCAAGGCACAATAAAAAGTAATAGAAATGCATTCTTGAGACAAAGCAATCATCAGAACCTGAGGCAGATATGACATATTTTGGAATTATTGGATAAGGAATTTAAAATAACTATAAATAACACATAAAGGGTTCTAATGGGAAAAGTAGACTATATGCAAGAACAGATTGTTAATGTAAACAGAGAGAAATTCTAAGAATGACAAAAAATAATTCATGCAGAATATTCAAGAATGGGGGACAATAATAAAAGGACATATGTATAATTGGAATTCCAGAGGAAAGGAAAGAGAAAAAGGAGCAGAAGACATATTTGAAATAATAATGGCTTGAGAATTTTCCAAAAGTAATGATCAATATGAAAAAAAAAGAAAGAAGAAAAAAGTCTACACATAGGTATATTATATTCAAACTATAGAAAACAAAAGAAAAGAGAAATTGAAGGAATCCAAAGAGGGGTAAACACATTATTTATAGTGGAACAAAGATAAGAATTATATCAGACTTCTTGTCATAAGCCATGTAGTTAGAAAGAGTGAAGTGAAATATTTATCATGTTAAAAAAAAACTAACTTAGTACGTTTAGCAAAATTATCCCCCAAAAGTGTAGGGGGGAGAACCTTTCTCAGAGAAAGAAACTGAAAGTGTTCATTCTTCGAAAAGACATAACATTCCTTAGTGTGCATGCACCTAATAACAGAGCATGAAAATACATGAGGCAAAACCTGATATAAATCCAAGGAGGAATAGACAAATCCACTATTATAGTTAGAGACTTCAACTCTCTGTATTCAATAACCAATACATCCAGAAGGCAGAAATTTAGTAAGCACATAGTTGCTCTCAAAAGTACCATCAGTCAGCTTGATCTAATTTACATTTATAGACCACTTCATCCAACAATAGCAGAATACACATTCTTTTCCAGTTCATATGGAATGTTCAGCAAGATAGACCACATTCTGGGTCATAAAATATACCTTAACAAATTTAAAAGAGTAGAAAGCATACCAAGTATGTTCTCACATTGGAACTAAACTAAAAATCAACAGAAATATAGCTGTAACATTCTAATATATTTGGAGATTAAGCAATACACTTCTAAATCACACATGGATCAAAGAAGAAGTCTCAAAAGATATTAAAAATGCTTTGAACTACATGAGAATGAAGCTACAATTTATCAAATTTTGTGGGACACAATGAGAGAAGTATTTCGAGGGAAATTTATAGCATTGAATTCATATATTAGAAAAGGATAAAGATCCAAACTCAGTAATTTAAGCTTACACCTTAGAAAACTGAAAAAAAAGAACAAGTTAAGCCTAAAACAAGTGAAAAAAAAGACATAAATATTAGAGCAGAAATCAATAAAATTTAAAGCAGAAAAACAATAGAAAAGCTCAACCACAAAAAGGTGGTTCTTTGAAAAAATCAATAAAAGTAATAAACTTCCAGCCATGGCAACCAAGGGAAAAAGAGAGGAGACACAAATACCAATATTAGAAATAAAAGAGGGGTCAGTACTAATCATTGGATACTAAAAGAATAAGGAAATATTATGAACAACCTTAAACCCATGAATTTGATACCTTAGATGAAATGGACCAATTAATTCCTTAAAAAACACAAACTATCAAAACCTACATAATGTAGAAATAGATAATATGAGAGGCCTATATGTAATGAGAAACATGAATCAATAATTAATAACTTTCAAAAAATGCAACTGGCCCAATTGGTTTCACTGGTGAATTTTACCAAACATTCATGGAAGAAATGATATTAATTCTCTACAATTTCTTCCAGGAAATAGAAACAAAGTGAACACTTCCTAATTCACTTTATGAGGCTAGCATTATTCTTTTCTTTAACTTAATAAGTGCTAATTATTTATTATTTTTATTATCATTTATTACTGCTACTACCGTTACCATCATCATATATACCTCCCTAGTGTTTTTTATTTTGTTTTGTTTCAAGTTTTTATTTAAATTCTAGTTAGTTAACATAGAGTGTAATATTGGTTCAAGAGTAGAATTCGGTGATTCGTCACTTACATATAACACCCAGTGCACATCACAATAAGTGCCCTCCTTAATGCCCATCACCCATTTAGCTCATCCCCAGCCCACCTCCCTCCATCAACCCTATTTGTTCCCTATCTTTAAGAGTATCTTATGGTTTGTCTCCCTCTTTTTTTTTTCCCCCTTCCCCTATGTTCATCCGTTTTGTTTCTTAAATTCCACATATGAATGAAATCATATGGTGTTTGTCTTTCTCTGACTGACTTATTTCGGAGGCTAGCATTATTCTTATACCTAAAGCAGGTGTAGATGTTACAAGAAAGAAAAACTACAGACCAATATCTTTCATGAACACACATGCAAAATCCCTAACAAAATATTAGCAAATCAAAATCAACAATATTTAAAAAGATTATACCCAAGACCAAGGGGGAGTTATTTTTATATTATAGCAATCATATTAAAAGGAGTCAGTATAGTGTAGGGATTAAATTCATGTACGTTGAAATCAGAAAATAATTGTGTTTGAATATTAGATCTGATTCTAGCATAGTGACCTTGGCCAACATATTTAATCTCCATGGTATATAATATTAGTATCTCTAAAATGGGGATGGTAATTGTATAAATGAGGTAAAAAGCAGGTACAGTGTTTCCATGGATAGTCCATGAATATGCTTCCAAAAGAATTCTAAATAATTCTTAATGAGTTTGTTTATAACTATTCCTTTTTCCCTGGTATTGATCTAAATGATAATTAATTTATAGACATTAAAATGTTAGAAGATACTGCTTTTCCTTGAAGGTATTTTTTCTGTCATATTTTATTAGACATTGCTTTATTATACATTGCTTTCCATTTACTTATTTAACCAAACTTCTGATACTTTTTCCTTCTCTGAATGCAATGCCATGAGAATTAAAACTAAAACTCCCATGATGAATGGCCTGGGGACTCAGGTCATGGAATCATCAAATGGTCACCAAAAGCTGTTAAGTTACTACTGTTAGAGCTGGAGCAGTTGTGAGAAGCACTACCCATATAGCATCAGAGAGGGAAACATTTTTTAAAAGATCCAGTAACAGTGAAAATAGTGCTTTCTGTTTTTTTTTTTAATTATTTTGGCGAGGTAAGTGGAGATGATATATGTCAATAGCCTGTTAAAATTATTGGCTGTTTTTGTCATACTGGTAATGCACACATTTATGGAACAACTGTATAAAGTTTCTCTCTCTCTCCTTCCTTTTTTAAAAATCTGCATTTGAATTCAACAAGCACTTATTAAACACCCAGTGGTGCCAGTCCAAGGGAGAATTTTCATTTCAGGTTGTATGCATTGCTCCATATGCCTAGATTAGGTCTTAATTTACAGGGAAATTTCTGAGTCTTGATTATATTACATTTGGATAGGGACTAGAAAGGATGTTGGAAATTGGTTTTAATGTGAATAGCCTTATACTGCCATACGTTCACAGCAATTTCTAGATTAGTGATTGTTTTTTATACTATTGGCATTAGTTTTAAATAGGAATAAGATGTAAAATAAAAGTCTTTACCACAAACCATTATCATCAGTTACCCATGCATTTATATACATGTGCATGTCCACATCCATCCAAGCACTCATCATCTTTCCGAAACTCACAGCACTTACATGGGCCAGGATTTGGGACTAAGACACAGTCCCTTCTCTCAAGAAACTCATAGACCTAGCAGGGGGGATGGAGAGACTATTTAATTGTAAATTATACTATTATGAGAAGTTTGCAAGTATGATGTGAAAACATAGAGGAGGAGTATATAATCCAGACTGGAGGAGAGGGAGACACGTCCTTGAGTAATTGTTGCATAGGTGGAATGAATTTTTAGAATGAGAGGTAGTCAGCCAAATGAAAACAGTCAGGATACATTTAGTGCAGAACAAAAGTATGGGTAAACCTGAACATTCATGAAAGTGCAAAGGGTGTCCTTGTAGTTCATGACATGACGTTTGTGAGGGGAGGGGGAGATGGGCTGTGGACAGATCCCAAGAGTTTTATATGCCAATGCTGTGATGTTGAGAGAGCAGGAAAAATTACTGAGGAATTTTAAGCAGTGAGTAGGCAACAGAAGAAACAAGAAATATTCTACTGATATGTATGTTAACTGCCTCTCTTAAAACCTTTATGGTATTCCTTGCTTGTTTCTATTCCTCTCTCCACTTTCTTTTCTTCTTTGTTCCTGTCCCTTCTCTTTCCTCCCTTTTCTTGCCTCTTCCTACCATCTCTTTCCTTACTAGTATCCATCAACTAAACAATAGATATGTTTTTAGAAACTAGCAATAGACTGCTCACATGAGATTTTATCATGGCGATGAATCTCTGAGAACATTTTTAAAGTGACTGTTGTGATACTTCATGACTATACAGTTGTTCACATATTTGTAAGACTTTATTTCAGTTTTTAAATGCTTATTTGAATGATATTGATATCACTACAATCTGAATTTGAAAGACTGCACAACTTGAACCCCTTATTTTGTATTTAAAAATCATATTTTTAAAAAGATTTATTTATTTGAGAGAGAGTGCATGTGCACCAGCTTGTGTGGCAGAGGAGGGGCAGAGGGAGAGAGACTCTCTCAAGCAGACTCTCTGCTGAGCGCGGAGCCCTACTCAACACTCGGGGCTCGATCTCAGGATCCTGAGATCATGATCTGAGCTGAAACTGAGAGTCGGATGCTTCACCGACTGAGCCACCCAGGCACCCCTTAAAAATCATACTTTTTAAGTCAAAAGCAATATAAGTTGTTTTAGACCATTTAAACAGTACAGAAATACAGACTTCAGGAAGTGAAAGCCACATATTATCTTACTTTTCAGGACTTACGATTTATAATATTTTGTATTCATTCTTGGAGAACTTTTTTCAAACACAAAGTTTCATATTAATTTTATGCACTTTCTTGTGTTTCACTTAAAATTTAAATCTTTCCAAGATCTGTATGTGTAGAATCATTTAGTTGATTTTAAGAGCTTCATAGTATTCCATTGTATATATGTACTAAAATGTGATTAATACCTTCTCTACTGATTGACATGGGTCAGCAACATTCTATTATATGTATACATGTCTGTATCTATTTGTAAATACATATATATTATATGAACATCTATGCTGCGTACTAGGAATAGATTTGTACATTTTAAATTCTAATAAATATTATCAATTTATAATCCCTTCATGAATGTATAAGAGTAACTTTTATATTGAAACCTTGATAATACTGAGAATTCTTTCTCTTTCTCTTTTGATCAGTAAAACAAAAAACAATGAAGGTTGATGATGATCACTGATGATGATGAGACTGAACATCAATAAATGTGTTTATTGGCCAGTCATATGTGTTGTTGTTGTTCCTGGTGTTAGTTACGTATGCATGCTTTCCCACTTTTTAAAGTGAGACCTCCTCCTTGTGGAGTTAGTATAGATTTTTTTTCTGTCAAATATAATACTGTGATTGATGACAATATTTTTCCTCCTTATTGAAATGCATCAAATTAAGGCAGTTTGTATTTATAAAGGAATTTTTGACATTTGGAAAATAAGAAAAAGAGAAAAACAGGGTAAAACACCCAATTTTCCTACTAAGAAAAAAATTCATCTTTTTTTTCCTTTTACTGACTTTTCTGTTGGTTGTTAAAGTATTTTTATGTATTTTATACAGTTGGGAACATACTAAATGTGTATGTTTTTTTATATTCCAGAATATCCACATTTTAAAATATCCACACATTGTGTGCTCAAAATCTTTAGATGGAGTTGATTATAGGTCCTTTGAGATGTCATGTCCACTGCTATTCACCTCTGTGATTATCCCATTATCCTTTGCTTAATTTTGCTGTATTTTATCTTAGTTGTTAGCTATAAAATTCTCCATCCATTCATTGCTCCTGTGGTGGCTCCTAGCACCACCCCTGTAGTGTTTCCTTTTGGCTACAATACTTTGTCCATGTCCATAGCCCTCAGGATTCCCATTACTGCCTGGCCTGACCTCTCAAGTCTATTCTTGGCTACCATGGGATCGTGATGCTTCCACCTACTTATGCTGCTTTCCTGCTGAGGAAGAGCAGACTTGCGACATGCAGGAGCCTGGGTGTGATGTGGGGTAGCAAAGAGAGGAATGATGATATAAGAAAGAATGGTTGTTAGTAGTGTGGGGCCTGGACAAAAGTTTGGTGTTGGCAGTGCAAGTGGAGGAACTCATGTTATTTAATTCAGGTGTGGAATAAGCATCCGTGTTTGATTTGGTTGTTTAATGATAAGGTAGTTTAGAAAATTATGTAAGAAACAAGTAAGTTACTATGTTAGATTGAAATATGTAACATTAAAATTTATGTTTGGAACTACAGAAAGAGCAGTACCATATGGTTCAAACTAATAAATGCACAGAATCCCAGAGAGTAACAATTTATTGATAAGCATTGAAGATAAGCATATTTCCATTTTTTTCCTAGATATGTAAGTTTTAAAAATGGGTTTCCTATTCATTTTTTTTCTCAGATCTAGGGTTAGGGTTAAGGTATGTGTCTGATATCCTGCTGGTCGGAGACCTCTCCAAAGGATTAGGGTTAGGGATTAGGGTTTCCTATTCACTTTATTTTATAACTATTTCTTTTTATTTAATGAAAATTATTCATATCTTTTCATGGTACAGACTTTTATTTCAATGTACAAAGTTGAATGCCTCCTCAGGAGGAATTACTATTAATAATTTAATTCTCTATTGTGGACATTTAGGTTATTTCCAATATTTTTAAAATAAATATGGTGCTAATAGGTAACCCTATAGCTTTTTAATTCATCTATTGTAACATTAAGCAAATTTTCTTGACATGAGATTCTTGGTCATAAATTAAGGAAAATTAAATATTTTTGGTATGTATTATTGTTATTTCAAAGAATTCTGCAGTTTGTTTTATTGAAGTATAGTTGATAAACAATACTATACTAGTTTCAGGTGTACAGTATAATGATTCACCAGTTCTATACATTACACAGTGCTCACCATTATAAGTGTAGTTACCATCTGTCACCAAACATCATTATAATATTATTGACTATATTCCCTATGCTGTATTTTCATTCTAATGACTTACTTATTTTACAACAGGAAGATTGTACCTCTTAATCCCCTTCACGTACTTTGCCCATCCTGCCACCCCCTCTCCTCTGGTAACCATTAGTTTCTTCTCTGTGTAAGTCTGTTTCTGTTTTTTTAATTGTTCGTCTTGGTTTTTGGATTTCACATATAAGTGAAATCACTTGGTGTTTGGCTTTCTCTGTCTTGACTCATTTCATTTAGCACAACACCCTCTAGGTCCATCAAAGTCATCACAAAAGACAAGATCTTATTCTTTATTATGGCTGAGTAATATTCCATATTCCAGTAATATTCCATATATTCTATTCTATATATATATAATCCATACAATCTAATATATATATTGGATACATCTGTATCCATTCATCTATCAGTGGACACTTAGGTTGCTTCCATATCTTGTAAATAATGCTGCAATAAACATAGGAGTGCAGATATTTTTTTTGAATAGATGTTTTTGTTTCCTATGGGTAAATACCCAGTACTGGAATTGTTGGATCATATGGTATTTCTATTTTTAATCTTTTTTTAATTTTAAAATCAATTTTATTGCTATATAATTTATACAGAATGAAATTCACTAATTTTTAAATATACAATTCAATGACTTGCCAAATATATGCATTTATGTAACCACAAATGCAATAAATGCATTTAAAATGTAGTTGGTGGCTAATCATTATTTGGAGAAAGTTTAAAAAATAACACAAAATCTATAATTTATAAAGAGAAATGTGAATATATTAAATTTAGGTGGTTAAATATGGAAAAACTAAATTCTAAATAATAGAAAGCACTATTAATGAGTGTATCTGATTCCTCACAGCATCATCCATGATAAATCATCAATATTTTAAAAACTGAGACAATTTGTTAGAACAAAATGGTACTCTGGTGTAATCTTATTTACATTTAACTGATTACTGAGTGTTTTACTTTTCATATGATTATGACTAATAGGCATTTTGTTTTTGTTAATAGTTTTCATGTTTTATTCATTTTAAAATTGGTATATTACATTTTTGGAATGTATTTGGAAGAAGTAATTTCATATATTTTTTTAATTTTTTAAAAAAGATTTTATTTATTTATTTGACAGAGAGAGACACAGCAAGAGAGGGAACACAAGCAGGGGGAGCGGGAGAGGGAGAAGCAGGCTTCCTGCTGAGCAGGGAGCCCGATGCGGGGCTCGATCCCAGGAGCTGGGATCATGACCTGAGCCGAAGGCAGACGCTTAACGACTGAGCCACCCAGATGCCCCAAAGTAACTTCATATTAAAAATGTTTATCATCTGTCTGATATTTTCCACAGTGTTTTTACTTTTATTTTTATAGTGCTTCTATCTTCATATAAAATCAATGTGTATATCTGTATACACTATCTTTCTATATGCATAGCTACATATAATATGATTTTGATTTTAATGTCTTGATTACTGTCAACTATTTCCTCTTTGTTTTGTTAATGAAGGATGTTAAGAAAGAGTTTTCCACGGGTGCCTGGGTGGCTCAGTCGGTTAAGTGTCTGACTCTTGATTTCAGCTCAGGTCATGGTCTCAGGGTTGTGAAATCTAGTCCTGCATTGGGCTCCACACTGGGCATAAAGCCTGCTTAAGATTCTCTTCCTCCCTCTCTGTCTGCCCCTCCTCCCTCCCTCTCCAAAAAAAAAAAAAAAAAAAAAATCAGTTTTCCATCTTAATGTCTAGGTATTTATATATTTCTTTTGTTTTTTTTCTTAACATTTAAATATCCATTAAAAATTTCCTTGAGTTCATGTTGAAAGGCAAAAACCTACATTTTTCCAGGTTTCATCTCCTTGTGTCAACACTGTTGATTGAATAATTCACCTTGTCCACACTGATATATTATTCTTCATTAATCTCCTGAGAGGTCACTAAGTTTACTTTAGGCTTTTCATTCAATTCTTTACATTGAAGCTTTGGTTACTGTTTGACAGCAGAAATATATCAAGCTACTCCTTAAAATCCCCAGTAATTTTCTGTTGCTCTTAGGATATAACGCAAAGTTCAATTCATGGATACAAGCTTCCATCCTGTCTGGCCTATTGCTCCAGCCTGATTTCAATTGTTCATTCTCTTGCCCTGCTAACATTCCTATCTCATGATCTTTGCACATGGTGTTTCCATAGTCTGGACTCTACTTTTCAGTATTAACTCCTTGTTAAGCAGAATCTGAACAATCGCCATTTGAATGAGTCACATTGTTCTTATGGTAGTCTGTTCATTTCCTTTAAATCTATTATCAGAATTCTATCTGTATTTAAAGCTATTAAATTCTAGTTCCACCATTAGCCTGTAAACCTCCTGAAGCCAAGATCAGTATTTTACCTCAAAACTTGACATAGTACCAGGCATATGGTAGATCCTCAATAGGATTATTATGTTATCCTCTTTATGTATATTAGCTGAATGGATAAATTAATACATGATTTAAAAAAAATGTTAATGTTTAAAAGTTTTGTTTTTTAAATGATGTTTTTTAAAAAAAAACACCTTATGGCTGTTACTGAAGATTTCTTCTTAAAACAAGATATAATGAAAGCTCATATCTGTTTTTTAAATAATAATTTTTGATAAATTCTTTCTTCATTATTTTGGTTTGGTCTTTTAGGTTCACCAGGCAAAGCCAATGTATGAAGCAAATTACTCTGAAGTGTCTCAATTTGTATTCTTGGGACTTTCTACCTATAGACCAGTGCAGCATTTTCTCCTTACTTTCTGTACAGTGTTTTATGTAACAATTGTTTTTGGAAACCTCCTTGTGGTGTTTACAGTGACCTTTGACCCTTACTTACATTCCCCCATGTACTTCCTTTTAGCCAATCTCTCATTTATTGATTTATGTCTTTCTACCTTAACGGTTCCCAAGATGATATCTGATCTGCACTCAGGGCACAAAACCATATCCTTTCAGGGATGTGTCATCCAGATATTTGTCCTTCATGTCCTGGGTGGATCTGAGATGGTGCTGCTCGTCGCCATGGCCTTAGACAGATATGTGGCCATATGTAAGCCCCTCCACTATCTGACTATCATGAGTCCGCAGATGTGCATTTTACTTCTGTCTGGTGCTTGGGCTATTGGCTTCATTCATTCAGTGGCCCAGTTAGCTTTTGTTGTCCATTTGCCTTTTTGTGGTCCTAATGAAATAGATAGTTTTTACTGTGACCTTCCTTGGTTTATCAGACTTGCCTGCACAGACACCTACAGAATGGAATTCATGGTTATTGCCATCAGTGGGTTCATTTCCATGGGCACCTTCTTCTCATTGCTTATCTCCTATATCTTCATCCTGGTCACTGTATGGAAACGTTCCATACGTGGTGGTTTGTCTAAGGCCTTTTCTACTCTGTCAGCTCACGTCACTGTGGTGATTTTGTTCTTTGGACCATGCATTTTTGTTTATGTGTGGCCATTTCCCACCGTGTCAGTGGATAAATTTCTTGCCATTTTGGACTTTATGATTACACCCATTCTGAATCCTATTATCTACACATTGAGGAACAAGGACATGAAGATGGCAATGAAGAGACTGCGTAGTCAACTCCTGAGTTTGAGAATGATCTCCTAAATAACTCATGAGAAAACAAGTGGTGCCTTCTGAAAGTAATACTGTATGCGTAAATGTTAAAGGGTTATACACTATTTTAAAACAATTAATTTTCTTTATTTCAGCAGTTCAAAAATCTTGGATAGTTTATTCCATGTTAATGACCAATAGTGTGATTATATATCTATATCTCTATATGTCTCTCTCTATATATCTAAGACTATTTTGCATATTTTAAAATTTTACAATACTGAAAATACACATTTTGTGTGGCTTACATTTTGAATAGTCCATAGAATCTTGGAAAGTTTTATGAATTTGAAGTTACTGTGCTGTATTTGCAGAGCAACGATGTAAAAAATTTTTCTGTGTTATTGAGTTGGAACATATTCTCATGTAAAGAGAATGATTGGTTCTTACAACTTATTTTTGGCAGGCAAAGCAGGCTTGTTTTTAAATTGATTCAGGTGTGCTGTTTCTTTTTTCTTTTCTTTATTACTTATGTTAACAGATACACTCTGTTACATGAATATAATTTTGGTCGTAGATTAAATATTATCTGATATTCACCTATGCAGAAAACAATAAAGTGGACAAAAATAGTGAAACAGTTATTAGTATTTGAGATTATATTAGGATCTGGTTTCTAAGAAGAAAAAGTTATATCTTCTTCCTCTCAACTTTGCTTTTAACTATTCCCTTTATTTTTTTTGAGATTTTATTTATTTGAGAGAGAGAGAGAGAGAGCACAAGCAGGGAGAGTGGCAGGCAGAGAGAAGCAGGCTCCCCACTGAGCAGGAAGTCTGACATGGGACTCAATCCCAGGACCCTGGAATCATGACATGAGCTGAAGGCAGGCACTTAACCGACTGAGCCACCCAGGTGCCCTTAGCTATTCCCTTTAAATATGTGCTGACATTAGAAGGACATGAATTAAGAAGCAACATTCATTAAAGAGATTAGAACTAGGATGGGATTTCGGAAATGTTAAAGAGAAGGAATTCATATGTAGTATTACTCAACCATGGATACAATGCAGTATTGAACACCGCTCCATGCTCAAGCATTAAGGCTATGCTTTTAGGCTTGCAGGCCTGACAGTTCACCAACACACAGAGTAGAACCATGCCTTCTGAAGCTTTGGTTTTTGAAATTTTATTCTTATATTGAGATAGAATTTCCTTCCTTATGTATTTCATATTGTATTTCTCATTTATAGTCTAGGTAGATTGAAATAGCTTCCATAATGTCTCCTCCTTTCATGTTTGAAAATAAAAATGATGATATTATATCTTGTAGCTTTAAGATAAACATTCCTTCTGAGGCTAAACATCTAAAGTCTTTCTAAGAAAAATCCCCCATTTAGAAACTTTCTTGAGGGTTATGTATGTACGTATGTAGGTACCTTTTTATGAGGTAACCTGAAATGTCAGTTTAATTTCCTGTTAAAGTCTGTTTCTGTTGCAACCTGGGCATAAGCTGGTAATGATTCCAGCCATGAAGCAGAGAAAAATATATGACAATCAATATTCCATCAGAAATGAAATGTCTTTAAATCTGCAACACAAGATATAGAAGAATATCTGAATCAGAAATTCAAAATCTCTGACTGGAAATGACTAATAATTTGGAAATAAAAAGTAAAAGCCAACTTACACTCAAAACAAAATTTGAATAAGACAAAATCATTTCAGAAATGAGTAATAAACTACTAGGTACCCAAATGAGAGCAGAATGGCCAAAATTACAATGACGGTCATAAGAAACAAAGATGAAAAGAACCAAGAAAAAAATACCTAATTAAAGACAAAGGTAAAAAGTTTTCAGAGAGAAAGTTGTATAGAACCAGGCAAATGATATTCAATAGTTGTATAATTTTTAAAATGAGACAATATAACAAATTAACATTTCAAACTTGTATTAATGTGTCAGAAGTAAAAGACCAGAATTTATATAATGAAATAGCTTCTAGTAAAGTTGGGAAATTTGATCCCAAATGGTTAATTCCAAGGCGTATCCTAATAAAATTATTACATATTTAAAATATTATATCTTCTGAGCCTCCTATCAAAGTAACTGAAATAACCTAAATAGGAGAGAAAATCAGGTTGGCATCTGACTTCTTCATAGTAGTATACAAAGAAAGGCAGCAACAATTGGAGCTATGTTTCCAAAAGACTTAAGTAAATAACATGTGATATAAAAATTAATGTATAGCTAATCTATCTTTCAAATATATCAGGATTAAAGAAAAAGGATGTCAAGTATGCAAGCTTTTGTACAATGTTGTATGTATAGCAGAACAACAAAACAGGACAGATTTATTGACAGGCTTTGAAAAAAGTGTTCTATCTAGGACAGGTCAAGTGTGAAATACAATAATTGAAAATAATAATTATCAAAAATGTAATCACACTAAGCTAGATATTTTGGATCTATGGATGTTTATCAGATTTTTTAACCCAATACTGGAAACACCAGTGACTGATTATTTAATGTCTAATTCCTTTACTAAGGAGTGTATTTCCTGAAGGCAGGTGGGAGTTTTATGCCAGAACTTGACACAGTATCTAGTATATATTGGGTATTTTTAGTAGGTGGTCAGTGAAAGCTAATTGAATAAATGAATTCTTAGAAGCACTTGAGCCTGATAATGAAGATTATTTCCAATTGCCCACAATTGGAAACCAATTGAGATCCTCTTTCAACATTTCTAACATACTTAATTTCAGTTTTTTCTTTTATGTAAACTCAAAATCAATGAATAGGGGAAATTAGTTTGTGGTGAGTGAATTTATACTCCTGGCCTTTTATAACTTTTGGCCAATGCAGCAATTCTTATTTTCTTTTCTATTTCTTAAAACATTTTCATCACCCAAAATAGACCTCAGACCAGTTAGCAGTCAGTCCCAATTCCCTTCTCCTCACATCTCATGGCATCCATAAATCTTTCTGTCTCTATGGATTTGACTATTTTGGACATTTCTTATAATCGGAAGTGGCTTCTTTCACTTAGCGTAATGTTTTTAATGTTTTTTCATTCCCCCTTTTTTAAATAAAGATTTTATTTTTATTTATTTGACAGAAAGAGACACAGTGAGAGAGGGAACACAAGCGGGGGAGTGGGAGAAGGAGAAGCAGGCTTCCTGCCAAACAGGGAGCCTGATGTGGGGCTCGATCCCAGGACCCTGGGATCATGACCTGAGCCGAAGGCAGACGCTTAACGACTGAGCCACCCAGGCACCCCTTTCATTCCTTTTAATGGCTGAATAATATTCCATTGTTTGACTATACTACGTTTTGCTTATCTTTTTATCTGTTGACAAACATTTGGATCGTCTCTACCTTTTGGGTATTGTGAATATTGTTTCTATAAAACATTTGTGCACTTTTTTTTTTGTTTGAACACCTGTTTTCAATTCTCTTGAATGGAACTGCTGGGTCATATAATAACTTCATGTTTCACATTTTGAGGAGCCACCAAACTTTTCCACAGTGGCTGCACCATTTTACATTCCTACCAGCAGTGTGTATGAGCATCCTAATTTCTCCATATCTTTACCAACACTTGTTATTTTATTTTATTATTTTTATTATGGCAAATCTAATGAGTGTGAAGTAAAATCACATTTTTAAATAACTTATTTATTTGAGAGAGTGGGAGAAAGGTCAGAGGGAGAAGCAGACTCTCTGCAGAGCAGGGAGCCCGATGCGGGGCTTGATCCCAGGACCCTGGGATCATGACCTGAGCTGAAGGCAGACGCTTAACTGACTGAGCCACCCAGGTGCCCCACATTTTGGTTTTGATTTGCATTCCCCTAGTGACTAATGATGTTGAGCATCTTTTCATGTGCTTCCTGGTTGGCCACTTGTGCATTCTCTTGAGAGAAATGTCATTTCATATCTTTTGTTCATTTTAAAATTCAGTTGTTTGTGCTTTTATTATTGAGTTTTTAAAATATCTTTTTTTAAAAGATGTATTTATTTATTTTAGAGAGAGAGAGCATGAGTAGGAGGAGGGACAGAGGAAGAGAGATCTTAAGCAGACTCCCTGCAGAGCGTGGAGTCCAATCTCATGACCCTGAGACCATGACCTGAGCCAAAATCAAGATTTGGATGCTTAACCAACTCAGGTTGATCCTCTTCTTGAGTTTTAAGTGTTCTTTATTTTTAGACCTGTATTATTTTTCTAGGGTTGCCATAACAAATTACCGCCATCTTGATGGTTTAAAACAGAAATTTAGTCTCTTGCAATTTTGGAGGCTAGAAATCTGAAATCAATACACTGGCAGGGCTATGCTCCCTCCTAAGGCTCTAGGGAAGAATCCTTCCTTGCCACTTCCAGCATCTGGTGGCTCCAGGTGTTCCTTGGCCTGTGACTGCATAACTTCATCCTGGACTTCCATCTTCACATGGTCTTATCCTCTGTATTCTTGTCTTTGCCTCTTTGTCTCTTATTAGGACAGTTGTTATTAGATTTAGAGCCAACCCAGGTTCTCCAAAATAATGTCATCTCAAGACCTTTATTACATTTGTAAAGAGCTTTTTTTCCAAATAAGTTCACATTAACAGTTTTAGGAGTTGTGATAGAGTATATAGACACATCTTTTTGAGGGCCACCATTCAATGGACTACAAAACCCTCATCAGACATACCACTTACAACTACTTTCTCTCATCTGTAGGTTTTATCTTCACTCTCTTGAGTGTATCCTTTGACACACAAATATTTTTAGTTTGGATGAAGTCCAGTTTATTTTTATTTTTTCTTTTGTTGATTTTGCTTTGGGTGTCATTTTAAAGAAACCATTGCCTACAACAAATAAACATAGCAAATAATAAATATATATGTTCTCTAGGAATATACTATATATTTCTAGGATTGTATCTTTTTTTTTTTCTTATTCATGGCCTGGAGAAACTGAGATGGTGAGGAAGAGAGTGGTTTGAGATGTGTCTGCAGACAGAAACCACATTATGCAGGGCCTTTAGATCTTGAAAAACATCACATTTTGAATTTAACACTATCACTAATGGATGGCCTTTGGGAGCTTTTGTAGCATGCATGTTTACTATGTGAAAGACACTGTTAAGTGTTTTACATAAGTTATGCATTTTATTCTTAACATGTTATAAGAATGAGGTGCTATTTTACAGAAACAGAAAAGTAATGCTTCTTCTCAAAAATCCTAGCACCAGCTGCTACCTGTTTTCATAGGTCTGACTTTCAAGTCCTTGGAGGTTCTCTAAGCTTCTAAGTTTTACAGGACCAAACTCTCCCCTTTCTTTATTCCTCCAGCCCTAAAGCTGATACTATTTTTCTTCAGCTGCTTTTTAAATGATCCCTAGTCTTTTAAAAAGTTTATTATTCTTAACTCTTCAATACCTAGTTACTCATCTTTAAATGATATTATTTTATTAAAAGAACAAAAATATCTTTTTTTGTCTCCTGACTAATTCATAAATTTGTAACAGAATTGGTCCCAGGAAGCAGATCCTTAAGTATGGGGCTTAGGAATTGGCTTGGTCTTGTCTTGGAAATGAACACACCCTGAGATTCTTTTCAGTGTAACCCCATTACCAGCAGGTAGTGGCATTATGAGTAATTGTGTTGATTGTATTGAAGTTCCAACTGCAGCAAGTGGCTATTGTACTTGACCCTTTTGTTATTAATGGTGATTATAAGGAATGTGGTGTGTGATGGATTCTTCTGAATACTTACAGAAGGAAATGACAAGCTCAGATTTTTAAAAGTTCATTTCAAGTTATAGTCTGAGAACCAGAAAAACATTATGGCAGCTCTTAAATATCTTGCTTTTGTAGTTACAGATGTAATCTTGCCCAAATCCACCACAAAATTTAATTTTGTTGTTTGCAGAATTACAATCTAATTTGTGAAATTAAGGGCATTGCTTTGTAAGAATTGGAAACATATTTGGAATTAACATGCGTAGAGCCTTCCAAACTTCCAGTTATTTCCCTTCTTTGTTCATTAAAATGCAACTTAAAGCAGTAAAGTGTTCAAAACTTACTGGATGCCATCTTAGTGACCAGCCAGTCACCTAATGTAAGTAAAATACATGGTTGGTACCACCTTTTTTTTAAAAAAAAAATTGCTTATCTCTTACATTTTCTCTAAATTAACAAGCACATTCTTAGCAACCCTATAGGATATACAGATGCGAAAGAAGTTTGCTTGCCTTCTAGTAGCTTAGCAACTTTTTCACTTTTCACTTTTGCTTTTGTCCAAGAGGGATTATTCATATTTTAAGAAGCTCTACAGGAGGCAGTAGCACATTCTATTAAAGCACCTTTGAGGGGAGGGGGGAGGATGGGTTAGCCTGGTGATGGGTATTAAAGAGGGCACATTCTGCATGGAGCACTGGGTGTTATGCTATGCACAAACAATGAATCATGGAACACTACATCAAAAACTAATGATGTAATGTATGGTGATTAACATAACAATAAAAAATTTTTTTAAAAAGCACCTTTGAAATTCTTAACTGTAACTCAGAGATTTTTCACAAAGGGAGTAATGATAACCTTGGGATTAGTAAAATTGAAAAATTAGGGAAAGGAGACAAATGAGTTACTTTTTTGGGAGTTAAAAATACAGCAATACATTTTTCATGTTCTTCTAAATTCAATGTTCATCCACTATGATTTTTTAAATAGCAATTTTCCTAAAACTGTGAGATTCTCAACATTTATGTTTTTACAGGAGAAACTTGGACTCAGAATTTAATGAATTGCCTGAGATATACACTAGGTAAGGTGCATAGGGAGAAAGTCCAAGTTCCTTCTCCTAGCTTAAGATGCCTTCCTTTTCTCTCAGGTTGTAGTTTTATCTTACTTCTGTAGTTATTGAGTTTTATATCATTTCTCACTGGATATATAACCATTTTTACTTCTATCACTATGTTAAAAGTTATCTTACCGCATAACACTGTATCCGATTTGAAAAACTTTATCCTCTTAAATGGCAAGATCCACTTGAGCCAAGATAGCTGGAAGTTGCTAATATCCAGCAGCCATCAAAGAACAGAGATCTTCTAAAGCAGACCTGAGAACATCTCTGTGGCGCTGCATGCTGGTGGTACGTACACCTTTGTTAAAGAGACCATAGAAGCGCCGTAGGAATAGGATGGGAGGAGAAAAACTATATTACCATCTTGAAAGGTCAGAAGTTAAACAATCCACACTCAAGTTGGCACGGGTGGGCATGGGCGATACAGATACATACAGATATTTTTAAAAAATTTAAGAAGAGAGTCACAGAGAACACGAGATAACTTACCAAACACAAATTTTCTCTAAGACCAGATTGCTTTTTCCTCTTCTCTTATCCTCCTCTGATGTATGCTTGAGATGACATCCACAGTTGGGTGAAGACAGTATCTTCTGGAAGCCTAACATATAGTCACCACTAGAAGGAATCCCTTGGGCGAAAGTCTCCTGTTCTGTATTCTGGGCAGAACAAGAATCATGAAAATAATTTCCATTGGACATCTCTCGGGGATGTCCTTGTCAAGAATAACTTTTGCATATTCTAGAAATCAGAACAAGGAGATAAAAATCACACATAAAGCAGCTATGCATTAAACATTAGTGAAGTTTTAAATTATTTTTTATTTAACATATAAGTACGAAGAAGATATCTTCTGCAATCTTAGTCTCTAACTAGATTATGTCATAAATTCAGTTAAGGTTTTAGTTCCAGTTGCTAGAGAAGTCATATCTTGACGAATATGATATATAATCACCATCATGGGTGGCTGCAAGATGAGTAGATCTCTGTATGTGCCTGCCAAATCTTCAAGTTAATATAGAGGCCTTAAGTGGGTTCAGCCACGTACTGTCCAGATGGTCTCAACACCACATCACTCTCTCAAGGACAGTATTCATGCTAGAAGAGTTTTTGAAGAATTGGTCTTATTTATTCTTTAAAAATTTGGCAGAATTTACCAGTGAAACCATCATCATCCCAGAGCAGCTTCTGGGAGCAGGGAAGGCAAGTAGAATGCACTTTCCAAGGACAGGGGAGGGGGTGAGGAAACTCCCATTGCCCAGGTCCAGTTCATGGGTCAACTGGTGGTCATGTCCTCTTTATGACCTCCTCCTCCAATTTGCTGATTATATTTTAAAAAATTATTTCTCCTTGCAACTCTCTCAGTTTTTGCTTCATATGTATTCAAATTCTGTTATCAGGGACATAAATAATTAAATTGTTATTACATCCTGATTAATTGATTTCTTTCTCAATATGAAATGACATTTTAAAAAAGATTTTATTTATTTATTTGAGAATTGAGAGAGAGAGAAAGAGCACATGCGAGAGCATGAGTGGGGGGAGGGGCAGAGGGGGAGAGGGAGAAGCAGACTCCCCGCTGAGCAGGGAGCCTGGGGGTGGGGGGGGGGGGGCCTCGATCCCAGGATCCTGGGATCTCGACCTGAGCCTAAGGCAGACACTTAACTGACTGAGCCACCCAGGCTCCCTATGAAATGGCATTCTTATCCCTGGTAATATTCTTTGCTCTGAAATATACTTTAATATTAAAATGGTTTCTGGTGATTTCTTTTGATTTGTGTTCATCTGGTATATATTTTTCTATCCTTTTATTTTTTTTTTGAATTTTTTAAAAAATAGCCTTTTTCTTTAGAGTAGTTTTAGATTTAAGGCAAAATTGAGTGGAATGTAGGAAGAGTTCCCATATATCTCCTGAGTCCCCCACATGCACAACCTCCCTCACGGTCAATATTCGATTCCACAGTGATACATCCTTCCAATCAGTGAACCCGCACTGACATATCACTATCACTCAAAATCCAAAGTTTACATTAGGTTCACTTTTGATGTTGTACATACTATAGGTTATCACAAATGTATAATAACATGCATTCACCATTGTAGTATCATACAGAATAGTTTCACTGCCCTGAGATCACCTGTGCTCTGCCTATTTACTTTTCGCTTTTCTTAACCCTTGGAAACTACTGATTTTATGGATTGCATAGTTTTGCCTTTTCCAGAATGGCATATAGTTGGAATCATACAAAATGTACCCTTTCACACTGGCTTTTTTCACTTGGTAATATGCATTTCAGTTTTTTCCATGTCTTTTTGTAGCTGGATAGCTTATTTCCTTTTAACACAATAATATTTCATTGTCTGGATGTACCACGGTCTATTTATTCATTCACCTTTTGAAGGAGATCTTGTTGATTCCAAATTTGGGCAATTATGAAAAACACTGCTGTGAACCTCAGTATGGAGATTTTTGTTCCAATGCATTTGGGTAAATACTAAGCAGCACAGTTAATGGATTGAATGGTAAGTGTTTATTTAGTTTTGGAAGCAACTGCCAAATTGTCTTCTAAAGTGGATTTACCATTTTGCATTCCCATTAGGATTAGAGTTCCTGTTGCTCCATATCCTTGCCAGCATTTGATGTTGTCAATGTTTTAGATTTGGTAATCCCAATACGTTTATAGTGGATCTTGTTGTTTTAATTGTTAGTTCCTTGATGATACATGATGTTGAACATCTTTTCAAATGTTTATTTGCCATTTGTATAAATTCTTTAGTGAGGTTTTTGATCAGGTGTCTTTCTGATTTTTTTATCAGGTTGTTTTCTTATTAAGTTCAAAGACATCTTTGAGCATACTGGATAACAGTCCTTTATCAGATATGTCTTTTGCAAATATTTTTCCCAGCACAACTTGTCTTCTCATTCTTTTGGCATTGTCTTTTGCAGAGAAAACATTATAAATTTCTATGCTGTCCAGCTTGTCAGTTATTTCTTTCATGGATCGTGCTTTTGGTGTTGTATCTAAAAGGTCATTGCCACACTAAGGGTCATCTAGATTTTTTCCTATGTTATCTTCTAAGGGATTATTATTTTTGCACTTCACAATAGGTCTGTGATCCTTTTGAGCTAAATTTTGTGAAAAGTGTAGGGTCTGTGTAGATTCCTTTTTTTTTTTTGTCTGTAGATGTCCAGTTGTTCAAGTACCATTTGTTGAAAAGATTTGTCTTTGCTCCATTGCATTGCCTCTGCTCCTTTCAAAGATCAGTTGCCTTAATTTATGTGGGTCTATTTCTGGATCTTCTATTTCATTCCATTAATATTTGTCAGTACCACATTACCTTGGTTACTGTAGCTTTATAAAAAGTCCTGAAGTTGAGTAGTGTCAGTCCTCTGACTTTGTTCTTCTCCTTCATCATTACATGTTTAACCTATCTTTATCCTTATATTTGGAGTGTATTTCCGTGCTGTAGTATATAGTTGAGTCTGCATCAATGAGAAATATTCTTCTGTAGTTTTCTTATCTTTTTTTTAGAAAATCCTTTATTAGCAAGGCACTGTTGCTCTAATGAGATTACCAAAATGTGAAGGTGTTCAAAGCTTTTTAAGAAGCCACAAAACATAGAAGTCTCTACATATAAATCATTTGCAATGACCTCAGATATAAAAGCAGAAATATGTCACCTCCTTACCCCAGGGAAGCTATGATCATATTAATTCCATATAATTTAAATGTGGTTAAATCCTTCTTTGTCTAAGCATCCTACAAAGGGATGGGAGAAGTGTAAAGTAGTTTTTCAGTGTTTGAACTTTGAATCAATTATAGAATCAAACCTCACCAGCAGAGAATGAGGAATTAATTCATATAAAATATTGTTATAACATAGCTATGAAAACAAAATGACATTCTTGTCATGTTGGCAGCCAGCTGTTAGGCAATATAGACTCTTTAATTGAGGTCCAACTCAGTGGTGACACAGATATGGGAAAAAAGTGAATGAGAAACTAGAATAAAATTTTTTAAAAATTTTTTTATTGTTATGTTAATCCCCATACATTACATCATTAGTTTTAGATATAGTGTTCCATGATTCATTGTTTGTGCATAACACCCAGTGCTCCATGCAGAACGTGCCCTCCTCAATACCCATCACCAGGCTAACCCATCCTCCCACCCCCCTCCCCTCTAGAACCCTCAGTTTGTTTTTCATAGTCCATCGTCTCTCATAGTTCTTCTCCCCCTCCGATTCCCCCCCTTCGTTCTTCCCCTCCTGCTACCTTCTTCTTCTTCTTTTTTTCTTTCTTAACATATATTGCATTATTTGTTTCAGAAGTACAGATCTGAGATTCAACAGTCTTGCACAATTCACAGCGCTTACCAGAGCACATACCCTCCCCAGTGTCCATCACCCAGTCACCCCATCCCTCCCACCCCACCCCCCACTCCAGCAACCCTCAGAGAAACTAGAATAAAATTTATGAGACAATTCTGGTCAAGCATATAGTTGCACTGATCTGAAATGAATACTTTAGTCCCAGGCAGATAAGGGCTTGTTAGGGTGTATGATAAGCTGCCAGAGAGCATTTGAATTGTGTTCCTTTTCTACTTTTTTCATATACTTATTAGAACGTTTGAGACACACAGCTTTGATGAAGAATGGGAAAGATCTTTATGACCGTATATGGCAGTCATATGATCTGATATTTCCAGGATACATTATTAAATGAAAAAACCAGAATAATGTCTACAGGAAGCAAGCAAAAAGGAAAATAAGAGAGGTGGGAAGCACATATCTGCACATTTGTGCAAAATGAAACATAGGAAACAAATCACTAAACAATGAGATTGGTTACCTATAAGAAGTGAGTAGCATGAAAATTAAAGAAAGATTGAAGAATTGTCGAAGATTAAATAAAAAATAAAAAGAGTCATGGTAATGAAATACAACTTGTGATCCTGGATTGGTCCTGGACCAGAGACTTTCTTTTCTAAAAGGATATTATTCACATAATTGGCAAACAATTGATAAGGTTGATAGATTAGATATCCATATCATATTAATGTTGATTTCCAAATTTAAAAATTACATTGTTTTAGAAAATACACACTGAGGTAGAAGAGCATTATGTCTATAACTTATTCAAAGTTCAGAAATAAAATTTTATGTGTATATATATATAATACATATCTTACCTATATATTATATACATATGAATATGTATGCATATATAATTATGTCTATAACACATATAATTTAATATATGTACATATCTATATACCTTATGTATACATGTATTTACACAAATATATTTATTATTTTGCATACCTGTATTATTATCTTTATAGGTACATATAAAACCAGTACTAAATATTATTAATATTATAGCACAAACAAGTTTACCTACAACAAGTAAATGAAACAAAGTGATATTTGCAAGTTGAAAATAATGATATTGTGGAGAAAATTTAAAACCTGTGTTAGAAGATACGAGTTACAATTTGATTAAATGGAAGTACATATCATGCTTATGAATGAAATGACATAACATAGCAAAGACATCAATGTTGTCCTAAATATATATATTCTACTAAAAATTTGGCTGGTTTTTAAAAAAAACTGACAGTGAAACATACATGAGTAAAGGTGCATGTTTTGCTAAGTGAACTTTCAATAGAATAACAAAACAGGTGAACACATCAACTAGGTATTAAACCATATATGAAGTGGTAGCATGAAAAATAATAAGGTAATGGTAAAATAAAAAAGAAATAAATGGAACTGAGTAGAAAACTCCGATCATGTATGTGTATATGCATACATATATGTTCTGAAATACATGCACACATGTAAGTATATGCTTATATAAGGTATTTATATGTGATTATATATATATGATATACATATGTAAATTTTTATACATATATACGAACACACTTATGTGATAACCAAGTGGAACAGTGGAGAAAGGACAGATTAATTTGTAGTTGCTGCTGAGACTAGTGATTAACTAAGAGAAGAAGAATAAAGTTGGGTCCCTACCTTTCAAATATACAAAGGTGGACTCCAGGAATATTTAACCACAAAATGTGAAAAATATGGTATGATAATAATAGAAGAAAATATTGAGGGACGTCTGTATAGCATATGGTTGAAGAAGAATATTTTATAATCTGATCTTTTAAAATGAATAAAAAGGCAAACCTTTAATAAATTTCAGAACACAAATTTTTGTTCAGTCATGGAAACTAAGACAAAAGTAATAAATAACAAATTCAAAAGAAATATTTGTAATATTAAATTGACAAGGATTAATATCTAGATCACTGCTGCCCAATAGATCTTTCTATGATGATGAAAATGGTTTATATCTGGTCCCGTATGGTAGCCACTATATATAGAGAGAGCTATTAAAAACCTGAATCTGAGTGAGTCTTCAATTTTATTTTAATTTTATTTATTTTAGTTTATTCAAACTAGCATTTAAACAGACATATATGTTACTAGCTACTGTATTGAACAGAACAGAAGTACAGCATGAAAATCACCAAGAAAAGCACAGAAAACTTATTTTAAGTGGGCCAAGTCTTAAAAGAGTAGTTCATAGAAAAGCTTGAATAGCTAATAGGTATGAGAGGGGCACCAAATTCACTGATAATCAGAAAAAATGGCAAATTAAAGCAACAAGATATTTTATGTGGAAACAAAAATTTGGAAAGGCAAATTATGTTAAATTTTGTAGTGGAGACATGAGCAATAGGAACTCTTGCTGTGTAGTTGGAGTTAGAGTCATTCTGGAAAGCAGTCTGTAATATTTAGTGAAATTATGTGGGTAAATGCTTTATTATCCAGTTTTTTTTCTTCTGGGTGTTTATCTTAGAGAAATTCTTATACCTACATAGAGCTGTTGGACAAATAGTAATCATGAAATCATTTATGGTAATAAGAAATCATAAGCAGTTTAGCTGTCCATCACTTGGTGAATAGGTAGTGAAGTGAGTTTATTCATACTATTGAATAATAGCAATGCTTTGAAGTAATGAGCTCTCTTTGTATAAAATAATATGAATTGTATTCAGAGGGAAAGAAATTAGAATGGCATTTTTGTAAATTAAGGCACATAGATTCATAAAATAACAGTTCCTATTTTATAAAGAAATTGGCATATTTAAAGGGAGATAAATACATTTAGAATGAGAGAACTGCAGTCAAGAATTAATTTAGGAAGAAGAGATGAAAATAAATAGACTCTAATGTTCAATAAACTGAGGCATTGTTTTTATCTCTATGCTAAAAACAGTTACAATAGAAAAGATAGGGGGAAATGGTATATGTTGTGTGGTGTTCTAAATCTTTTCTTGCCTGCATGATATAAAGAAACGATTAATTAATTAAGTCCTGTCATGAAGAAGAGTGTCTCTCAAATTTTCGGCTAATAATTTCTCTTAAAAATTACAGAGAAGAATGAGCTTATGTATCTGACAGGGTATGTCAGCGATGCCTGAATCTAATCACTCAGTCAAGCAGTGTTTATTAAGTAACTACTTTATGGCAGACACCCACTAGGGATATTCTAGTGAATAAGATAGACATGGTCCTTGACTTCATGATTTCTTTATGTCTTAATGGGACATATAGATAGATGCAAGCATTTGATTAAATAATTTATGGTCTGACAACCACTACGAAACAGCAAGCTAGGCTGCTTTGGAATCATACAACCGAGAGTCCTAGTCAAGTTTGGAGGGTTAGGGAAGTCTTCTCTCAGAAGATGATGTTGAAGCTTTCCCTGAAAAGTGAGCAGGCTTCAGTGTAGAAAAGATGGTGATAGGTGGATACTCAATTTTTAAAAATAAGCTATCATGACTGCATTTTAAACTGCTTTAGACAATAGAAAAAGAGAGAAAGTTATACAGTGAACAACTCTAAAACAAACCAAAACGAAAACAACTAGTAAATCAGAAAGATGAAAGGCAAAAGAAAAGCCATATTATTATAAACTGGAGTTTAAACCACAAATTCAAGGAAATGTTGACAATATTAAGTCAATCCGCTAGTATAACAGATTAAATGAAAAAGATAAAATTATCTCAAAGTGTGCATAAAAAAGATTAGATGATGAGTATTAAAGAGGGCACGTATTGAATGGAGCACTGGGTGTTACACGCAAACAATGAATCATGGAACACTACATCAAAAACTAATGATGAATGGTGATTAACATAACATAATAAAATAAAATAAAACTAAAAAAAGATTAGAAATTAATAAACATATCTTAATTTTAAATGATATTATTTTAGAAACAAACACTATAAATTCAGGGGAAAAATGCCTTCCCTTCAGCATTTGGCTTCAGCCAAAAGCAATACAACCTACTAAAAATCACTAAATATTATAAAATAAAATGTAACAAAATAAAAAGATGTGCTACATTGATGAATTAGAATAATCAAATCATAAAGTTTTTCATTTATAAATTAATCTATAAATTCTGATTTAAATTGCTGTTCTAAAATCATTTTTGTAGAATTTGACAAATTATCCTAAAATCATCTGGAAGAGTTGGTTGGCAGGAACCGGGATATATTTAAAGTACAGCATTTGAGAGTGCAGATTCACTATGACAAATAACAGCTATGTTTAAGATAGTGTAGTGTTGTCACTGACAAACAAAATGACCAATGAAAGTATAGACAGAGGCCAGAAACAGACCCAAGCATACAATGGATTCTGGATATATGGCAAAGGTGACATTTCAATCAGTAGGGAAAAACTTTTCAGTAGATGGTATTTGGATGTCTGTTTATAGCCGTATAAAAATGAATTAGATTCCTATCAGATACCAATACAAAATTTAACTTCCAGTTGGATTAAATAACTAAATGCGATAAAAGAAAAGATTTAAAATTATAAAAAAGAGAAGACAATATTTTGGGCAATCAGTTGTAAAGATGTATTACATAAGAGATAAAATCACAAACCTAAAGGAAAAGGTAATTAAATGTAACTATTTTCAATTTTGTGTATTTATAAACTGCACAAAGATTAATATAATCTGTAAGAGTGAAGGTATTTTCAATTCATATAATAAATATAGTATAAAGGCAAGCTATAGAATGGAAGAAAGTATTTGCAAATCATCTGATGAACAGTTAATATTGAAAAATAAATGAATAAACAAACAAAAAGCAGAATTAGACCTATAAATCCAGAGAACAAACCAATATTTGCCAGAGGGAAGGGTATTGGAGGGTTGGGCAAAATGGATGAAGGGGAGTGGGAGATACAGGCCTTCAGTTATGGAATGAGTAAGTCACAAGAATGAAAGGTACAGCATAGGGAATATAGTCAGTGGTATTGTGATAGTGCTGTGTGGTGACAGCAGCTACACTTGTGGTGAGCATAGCATAATGTACAGACTTGTTGAATTACTATATTATACACCTGAAATTAATTTAACACTGAGTGTCAACTGTATTCAAATAAATTATAATAAGAAGAGTTAATATCCAGAATCTGTAAAGAACTTCTACAATTTAACAACAAAAACCAAACAGTTTAATGGGCAAAGGACTTGAATAGACATTTATCGAAGAAAAATATACAAATAGCCCACAAGCGTATGAAAAAATGCCCAACATCACTCATTATCAGGGAAATGCAAATCAAAACCACACCTGTTAGGGTGGCCACTATCAAAACAAAACCAAAAAGAATCCAGAAACTAACAAGTGCTGGCAGGGATGTGGAGATGTGGAAGAATTGGAAACTTTTGCACTGTTAGTAGGAATGTAAATGGTGGAGCTGCTCTGGAAAACTATGGAGGTTTCTCAAAAAATTAAAAACAGAATTGCCATATGATATAGCAATCTGGCTTCTGGGTATATATCTAAAAGAATTGAAAACAGGATCTTGAAGACATATTTACACACTCATGTTCGTTGCAGCATTATTCACAATAGCTAAGAGGAGGAAGCAACCTAAATGTCCATCAGTGGATGAATGGATAAAGAAAATGTGGCATAGACCTACAATGGACTAGTATTCAGCCTTGAAAGAGAAAAAAATCCTGTTACATGCTACCATATGGTTAAAATTTGAAGACATTATGCTAAGTGAAATAAACCAGTCACAAAATGACAAATACTGCATGATTCAGTTATATAAATCTAAAGTAGTCAAACTCTTAGAAACAGAAGGTGGAATGGTGATTGGCAGGAACTAACAAGAGGTGGAAGGGGGAGTTTTTTGTAAACGAGGGTAGAGTTTTAGTTTTGCAAGATGAAAAATTCTAGAAATCTGTTGCACAATAAGGTGTACACTTAACAATACTGTACACTTAAAAATATTTAAAATGTTTTATGGTTTTAACCACAATAAAAAATGAACCAGAGAAGCACATATTTAAACAGATAAGTCATTAAAACATTAAACTGAGTAAAAAAATAAATTTTAGAATAATAACATTTATATGGATTCCATTTATATCAAGTTAAAAACACACAAGATGTTTTTATATACAATATATGAAAAACGAGGGAAATAATTTTTAAAAACATACAAAGGAATGATACTGGAGTTGATGATCTTTGCTACAATAAAATAACTAGGTGTAGATGGTTGCTTAGGAGTCTTTATTATCGCTAATAATCCATTTTCTAGTAAAAGAATGAAATAAATGTGGCAAAATGTTAGAAATTTGATAAAGCTACATGTTATATCAATGTCTACCCTTAATTCTATGATTGAATTAATTCATAAGAAATAGACACAAATATATATATGCCCAGTGATCCTTAGGGACCCAGTTCCTATCCTCTTCAATGTGTTTTTTAAAATAAAATTTTAGTCTAAAATATATCATGCACATATGGCTAAGAATACATCTTTAAAGTACCCTTTAGTCTATAATTACTATATTACACATATCGCTTAAGAGGCAATGATGAAAAAGTATTGAATAAAAGCCTTTAAAAAGGTTCCTGAGTGTTTGGGAGAGAACAGGGCATTTGAATTTGATATCAAAGAGGCCATACAATGTCTTTTTATTCTAATACCTATGAACCATAGATGAAACATTTTAATTTAATACACTTTATACAAGGTAGGCAGCTTGAATACTTCCTGTTTTGTTGTGATGTGATTACCTGGAATATATAGGGGCTTCTTCATTTTCCCTTTTCCATGGGGATTAACATAATAGTAATGCTCTTACTTGATTCTTGAGAGATACATGAGAACAAATATGTATACAAACATGAAGGAAGGAATAAGGTAAAATGAGCTGTGTGTAATATACATGTCAGGTGGAATTTTTATTTTTTTAAGAAAGAAATATGTGTTTCTTTTGAGTAAATGACACTTAGATCTATCTACTCATAGAAACTAGTCTGTTTGCCTTGTTAAAAAATAATCCTTACACATATTAGGATCCACTAAACTGTGAGTTTATGTGTATGTGTTTAGGAATTTACAAGAGTTCATATAATTATATGCACACTTAGTCAGCTAGATAATTTAGTTGAAAGTTCCCTAATCCCGAATTAAAAATAGATAAATAAATTCCTTTTTGATCCCTCTTTATTTAATGAAATTTAGTCTTGGACATTTCTCGGTTTCCAGCTATAGTTTGTGAGTCAGTTTTTTTCTATTTAATTCTTTATTACATTAAAAAGTATTAACCCTAAGTGAATTGAATGCTAATTAAAATAATCATTCTTCCAATAACACCAAACATGTTATAGAAATGTAATGATGGAACGTTTGATAATTTCAATATATATTATGAATATTTAAAAAAATCTACAAAATAAATTAATATCAACTTATTCTGAGATGTATTGTACATGGGTTTTGCACTAAAAAGCTTCATCATCATGATTGTTACCTAGAAGGCCTGTCTGGATCTGATGTGTTGGGTCCTCAGTCTATTCATGGCTGCTTTCATTTCCTGGTTCCTCAGAGTGTAGATAATGGGGTTCAGTAAGGGTGTGATAACCGAATAAAACACAGAAAGAAATTTATCCCCTGAAAAACTACTGAATGGCCAAGCATAAATGAAGATACATGGCCCAAAAAACAGAGTGACCACCGTAATGTGAGCAGACAATGTGGACAGAGCCTTGGAGAGTCCACCAGAGGATTGACGTTGGACAGTTACCAGAATGACAGTACAGGAAATGAGCAGGAGTATGAAGCAGATGAAAGACAACAGACCACTGTCAGCAATTACCAGTAACTCCAGAACATAGGTCTCAGTGCAGGCAAGTTTTAGAACTAGAGGAAGGTCACAAAAAATATTGTCCCCTATATTGTGGCCACAGAAGGACAAGGTGATAGTAAAAATCATCTGGCTCATCGTATGCACAAAATGCCCATGATAGCAGCACAGAGCCCACGAGGACCCGGCGATTCATGATGGATGTGTAGTGAAGAGGTTTGCATATTGCAATATACCGATCAACAGCCATAACTATGAGAAGAGTCATCTCACTGCCACCTAAAAAGTGGAGGAAGAACATCTGAGCCATACAGCCCCACAAAGAAATAGTTTTATTCTCCCTGAGGAAATCTGTGACCATCTTAGGGGTTGTGATTGTGGAAATAGACATATCCAGGAAGGAGAGATTTCCAAGGAGGAAGTACATTGGTGTGGAGTACAGAAGTGAGTCAAAGGTTACAGTGACCACGATGAGAAGGTTTCCTGCCACAATTGCTGCATAGGCCAACGAAAATACGAAAAAAAGAAAATCTCAAGTTGCCAAGTGTTGGTGAGTCCTAACAATACAAACTCAGATATTGAGCTATTCATCATATCCATCTAGTCTATGTAGGGGTTTTCAGAAAGTCATTAAAATGTAGAAAATCTGGAAAAAGTGATAATTTAAACTGAGAGTTTTGAAGATATAGACATAGAGAAAGTATTTGATTCCTATAGAAAGAGAAAAGATGAACATTTCTGAAAAATACATTTAATTTATTAATTAAAGCAACATTCATTCACATTAACAAATTTATTTTCAGCCAGAAAGGCACAAAAGATAAGAAATTCATTGTAAAAATTTGTAAACAGAGTTTGCAGGCATAGAGTGCATCTCCACAGTGATTTGTTGTTTCTATGATGAGTTTATGAGTTTATAAACCATGAGTTCAATAGGCCAATGAGTAAAAAAGCCAAATGACCATTAGTCAAATGATTTGATCTTTTGCCTCTTTCCCCCTCCCTAATTTAAAATACTCAGGTGCATGGAAGTTGATATACTTTTCAGCAAATTGCTTTAGGGTAATTTCTCTATCAGCTATACTGTATTATCACCCCTCTCTCTCTCTCTCTTTTTAAGATTTTACTTTTTATTAGTCAGAGGGGGAGAGAGAGAGAAAGAGTGAGTACAAGCAAGGGGAGTGGCAGGTAGAGGGAGAAGTGGGCTCCCTGCTCAGCAAGGAGCCTGATGCAGGACTCGATCCCAGGACCCTGAGCCGAAGGCAGACGCTTAACCAAATGAGCCACCCAGGTGTCCCTCCCCTCTCTTTTATCCCAAAGAGTAGTACCAATGATTTCACTTATTCCTTATTGTCCCCAAAGTTATAATAAAGCAACCTTCCTAGGAAGTTTTCGGACAAGACCATAAATGTTTCTCAGTGTCCAAGTTTCTTTCTTTACTTCTTTCTCTCTTTTTCTCTCCCCCTCCCTTCTTTCCTTCCTCACTCCTTCCCTTCTTTCTTTTATTCTTTCTTCCTTCCTTATTTCTTTTATTCTTCTTTCTTCCTTCCTCCCCTCACCCTCCTCTGTCCTCGTCATTGTTGCCCTCCTCCTCTTCCTCCTTCTTCTGAATAGTGCTGTGTATCTAATACTTTGATTTCTGAACAAAACTCATGACCTCCACTGCTGAGCCTTTTTGCCTGTTCTCCTGAATCTATTGTTGCTGGGTTCTTGACTGGAGTTTTCTTTCTTGTCCCTTTACACTGTGTGTATAGATGGTCTCTGAACAACCAACAAACGTTTGACAAATAGTTTTTATGTTTCCTTGGCTCCTAAATGCTTATCATCTTTTTATCTAGTGCTTTCCTCTGACACAGTATCACACTTGTGTGCAGACTGACTTGACTCTTACCTTGGCTCATACACTTGAACTCTGTATATATTTCCAGATTGACCTGATACTGTTGGCTCACTTTTATCTACTTTTCATTATGATTTAGATCTTTTGCTCCCAGCTTTTTCCCCCCCTTTCTTTTCTTCCTTAAAAAAAAAAACACAAAACTATTAGTTATGTACACCAAACACACAGAACTAGACTCATACATACAGTCATAAAAGCACATACTTACACCACGTTCTAGTCCTGGAGCACCAAAACAGAATGTGGAAAATCTACTCTGAATTTCCATTTTTTTGGTTTAATAGTTCATGAAATATTTAGCTTAACTATCAGAGTTTAAAAAAAAACTGAATCAAGAATGAAGATTTAAATTCTAGTCCTGGCCTCAGCATTTACTAGAGGAATATACTCTTAACTTTTGAACATTGATTTTTTTTCCATAAAAATGAAGTGATACCTACACTACTACCTCACAGATTGTTATGAGACCCAGGGTAACATATATGGAATATATTTGTATATTTCATTGAATACATATAGGTCCTATGTATATGCATTCACATAATTCTATCTTTAGCATTATCTCATTTTCTGATGATGTAAGGATACTCAAATCAGTAAGAACCACAGAAGAATTTTACTATGGAAGACTTGGTAAACAAGACAGTGTTAATGAAAGCATTTTTCTCTATGAAATATAAATGATATAATTACCTAGTTGTCTTCATTATAAAGATTTAATATCATCATTGGTATATATTTCATGCAGTAATTGAGCCTACATACTAGTTATACATAGCTTTGAAACTATGTAGTCCTCAGTCTCAAAAAACTAACAGAAGAAAATCTTGAGAATTATAAAAGTAATTTTTTAGTTTAATTTGGAAAATTGGAAAATTAAAAGCAAACATTTATATTTATTAATTTAGCCTTTTTTTGAAGATTTATAAGCCCTTTCATAAAATATATCCAGCATATAGATGGATTCAGTTCTGTTATGATAGGTGAAATCATGTATTATGATAACTTCACATTTCTTTTATTAAAGTGTACAGTTGCAGTTTGTTATTAATACTGATATTTAAACCTACCAGTTCTAGCTGAGGAGTGGTCTCTTCAAAGACATGCAGACACTGTGAGATCCTGTATATATATTGTTTATCTTTTTACCCCATGAATATATATGACAGTTATTTGCAGGTAAAAAAGAAAGACAAAATCATATACATAAGGTGCTGACTGGTGATCCACCCCCAAAGGGAATTATTAAAATAAACATGCTAGTGTTCCCTAGAGTTCAGAACAAGGACTTACTCTCTTATTATTTAAGTGGATTATGAATTCACCCAAGTCTATCAGCCATGTGAACTTTCTCTAGTAAGTGCTTTGCACTAACTCAAGTGTTTTGGTTGGGCCAGGATGAGCACATTTATAGAAAATGGATCTATTACAGATGATAGACTTAAGGAAATTATAATTCTATCAATTTGATTACATCAGTCTGAATATTTATGATTAATTTGGTAATTGAATGCATTTATTCAAGTAAAATTAGAATAGTGCCCACATTGAACAAGGCATATAAGGAAATTCATGGCATAGAACGGTTCTTAACAGAGACAAATCTCCTTTTACCATGTAAAGGGAGAGAGAGGAGAGAGCTTGAGCAAGCAAGCAGAGGATTCTTTCACCATGGTAATCAATAAATGAGTAAGGGTAATCAATAAATGATTACTTAGTGGATTTTTGCAATCAATCATTCTAAAGATACAGAATTTTGCTAGCCCTTTATAATTATATAGAACTTCATGATGACTCAAAAGTATTAAGAAAGATCTGTAGCAAAACCTTTATAAAACAATGCAATTAAGCAAGTAAGATTCTAAAGGCTAACAGCCGTAACAATATGTGATTGCAGATGAGTTCATATGCTACAGAAATTTTTTTGTATTTATTCTTATATATAAATATTCCATGTTGCTCTGATTAAAATCCTCATGAAAAGGTTACAAGAAAGTGAGGGTAGTAGATATATGATAAATGTGGTGCCACATTCATTTCCAAAGCCCATAGCAAACATTGTTAATAGAGTTCTCATACGTTTTAATTGAACCCCAGAATTTTTTAAAAATTTAGTTCCTTATATAGCCACTAGCAATTAGAATTGCCATGAAAAATAAACCTTTTAAAAATATTTATGGATGAGGTGCTTGGGTGGCTCAGGCAGTTAAGTGTCTGTCTTCAACTCAGGTCATGATGCCAGGGTCCTAGGACCCAGCCCCACGTTGGGCTCCCCACTCAGTGGGGAGTCTGCTTTTTCCTCTCCTGCGGCCTCTCTCCTGCACACTCTCTCCATCAAATAAAAAAAAATAAAATCTTTAAAAAAATATTTATGGTGAGGAAATATATGCCATGGTTTAATGTGGCATTTAAGGAGATGTTTGCAAGAAGATTCTTAAATATAGAAATCAGAAGGATAATATTAGAACAATATTGGGTGCTCTGACTCGATTACCCAAACCAGTTGGTAAGGAATGTACACATAGAATTTTTCAGAAGAAAGTTGAACTGTTTTTTTTTTTTTTAAAGATTTTATTTACTTATTGGACAGAGAGAGAGATAGCGAGAGCAGGAACACAAGCAGGGGGAGTGGGAGAGGGAGAAGCAGGCTCCCTGTGGAGCAGGAGCCTGATGCAGGGCTCAATCCCAGGACCCTGGGATCATGACCTGAGCCGAAGGCAGATGCGAAACGACTAAGCCACCCAAGCGCCCTAGAAAGTTGAACTGTTAGGAACACATGGTCTAAGGCCAAATCAAAGTAGGACAAATATACTTAAAAAGGATAAAGAAGGGGATAAAAAGGGAAAATATGTAAGTTTGATATTCAAGGTACATTGTAAAGCTTTTGCACAGCAAAGGACACCATCAGCAATACAAAAAGGTAACCTACTGAATATTTGGGAGTGATATATCCAAGAAGGGGTTAATATCCAACATATGTAAAAAATTTATACAGCTCAACACCAAAAAAACAATCGAATTAAAAATAGGCAGACGACCTGAATAGACATTTTTCCAAAGAAGCCATACAGATGGTCAACAGACTCATGCAAAGATGCCTGAAATGACTAATCACCAGGGAAATGCAAATCAAAACCAAAATGACATATCTTAACCTTACACATGTCAGAATGGCTAGAATCAAAAAGACAAGACATAGCAAGTGTTGGTGAGGACTTAAAGTTGTGCTCTGTTGGTGAGAATGCAATTGGTACAGCCACTGAGGAAAACAGTATGGAGATTCCTCAAAAAATTTAAAAAAATTACAATATGATCCAGTAATTCCCCTGCTGGGTATTTAACCAAAGAAAACAAAAACACTAATTTGAGAAGATATATGCACCACTACATTTATTGCAACATTATTTACAACAGTCAAGATATGGAAGCAACCAAAGTGTCCATCACTAGATGAATGGATAAGGAGGATATGGTATATATACACAATGGAATATTACTCAGCCGTAAAAGAGAATGAAGTCTTGCCATTTGCGACAGCATGGATTGACTTAGAGGGTATTATGTTAAGTGAAATGAGCCAGAGAGAGACAAATACCATATAATTTCACTCATACGTGGAATCTAAAAAACAAAACAAATGAATTTAAAAAATAAAAAGCAGAATTAGACATATAAATACAGAGAAAAAACTGATGGTTGCCAGAGGTGAGGCAGGTGAGGAGATGGGCAAAATAGGTGAAGGTGAATGGGAGATACAGGCATATAGTTAGGGAAAGAACAAGTCACAGGAATAAGAGGCACAGCATCAGGAATATAGTCAGTAGTATTATAATACTTTTGTATGGTGACAGATGGAGCTACACTTCTGGTGAGCATAGCATAATGTATAAATTTGTCAAATCACAATGTTGTACACCTGAAACTAATGTAATATGTATTTCAACTATGCTCAAATAAAAAGTTTCATAATAAAAAACCCAAAAAATATTAAAATGTTTTTAAAACTGAGACATTTAAAAAATTTTAAAAAGATATCAAAAGAGATGGTCCCCAAGATGTTCGAATAATTTTAGGTTTTCTATTTGCCTTGGGAAGTCTTTACAGTTTCCACAAACGCATGTATTATTATTTATTTAATATTTAAATATTATTTTATGTAATATTATTGTATTATTTAATAAACTCAGGCTTACTATCTGAAGTAGTCCACTAACTATTCCCTCTGCTTTTACTTTTGCTACATTATATTCTCTACTTAAAAGGACAGAGATATATCAAACCGTAATATATATGGGATCCCATCTTTACCTTTATCAAAACACATTAATAGCTTTATATTGATAATAAAGAGGAATCCACTAGCCTGAAAACTCTGGTCTTTTCCTTTCTGTAAAATCTCAGCATAGATCTTCTCCCTTTTATTCTTCAATCTCCTTCACCAAGGTCTCTCTTTAATACTTATACAAAATCTTTCTCACTTAACAATGTCTAGGTACACTGGCCTTTTGCCTGGAATGCTCTTTTCCCTGCTTAAATGTCTAATTCTAGAGCTTTCTTAATGTGTTCATATAAATGTCTCCCCTTAACGTGGTCTTCTAGACCACCACGCCTAACATAGATCTCTCCCCTTAGTTACTCTCTCTGGAACAGGGACCAGGTCTGTATCTATAACCATGTTATCTGTATTGATTTAGAAATGATTGGTACCTAGTAATATTTTTTCTTTTTTTTATTATGTTATGTTAATCACCATACATTACATCATTAGTTTTTGATGTAGTGTTCCATGATTCATTGTTTGCGTATAACACCCAGTGCTCCATTCAGTAATATTTTTTTAATGTTTCATGAATGATGAAATTCAGTTGAAAAAGCATTGAGTGTCCATGCGATCTGATAGAGCAAGCTACACTAAGCAGTTCATGGTTTTAATCTTTAATATTTCAGTTGATATTGATTCTTAGAAAACTATTTGAGTACTCAAAGATATGTTGGAAATATTTATTTTTAGGCATATTTTTTTTTTGGTTTTATTTATTTATTTGAGAGAGAGAATGAGAGAGAGAGAGAGAGAGAGAGCACATGAGAGGGGGGAGGGTCAGAGGGAGAAGCAGACTCCCTGCTGAGCAGGGAGCCCGATGTGGGACTCGATCCCGGGACTCCAGGATCATGACCTGAGCCGAAGGCAGTCGCTTAACCAACTGAGCCACCCGGGCTCCCCTTTTCCTCTAAATTCTAAGACAAGGAAGTAATGAATGCACACTTATTTACATATTGGACCTGTGCTATGAACATTTTCCATTAGATTTTTAATAAAACTGACCTTAGTAATTGTGTGAATTTTGAGAGAAGCAAATAGATAGTATTAATATTTTCATTTTAATTATTCCAATAAATATGTAAGACTCAAAATCCCCAAAAGGCAGAGAACACAAAAAAATCAGTTGTTATAGACATTACTTAGGAAGTGAGCCAGGAACCAAGATACTGGCTGCTGAGTCTCTTAATGGCTGCTTTCATTTCCTGATTCCTCAGAGTATAAATAATTGGATTAAGGAGGGGGGTGATTATAGAGTAAAACACAGAAAGAAACTTATCTACAGAGTAACTATTGAATGGGAAAGCATAGATGAAGATAGCAGGGCCAAAGAAGAGAGTGACCACAGTGATGTGAGCAGATAGTGTGGACACTGCTTTGGAGGATGCAGTGGAGGAGTGCTGCCAGATGGTGACCAGCATGACAATATAGGATATGAGCAAGAGAATGAAGCAGACTAGGGACAGGAGTCCACTGTTTGCAATTATGAACAGTTCTAGGATATAGGTGTCAGTGCAGGCAAGCTTGATGATCAGGGGAAAGTCACAGAAAATGCTGTCCACAGCATTAGGACCACAGAAAGGTAAACCTACAGTGAAAACCATCTGGCTGGTGGTATGTATGAACCCAGTTGCCCACGAGAGCAGAAGAAACACAATGAGTGCCCTGCGATTCATGATGGTCTTATAGTGCAAGGGTTTGCATATGGCAACATACCTATCCATGGCCATAGCTATCAGAAGAGACATCTCTCCACCCCCAAAGAAGTGCATAAAAAACATCTGGGCCATGCAGCCCCACAAGGAGATGGTCTTGCGTTTTCTAAGGAAGTCTGCAATCACTTTGGGAGTTGCAGCAGAAGAAAGACATAAGTCAAAAAATGATAAATTTGCCAGAAAGAAATACATGGGGGAGTGAAGATGGTTGTCAACTATCACGGAGATCACAATGAGGAGGTTTCCTACTATGATGGCTACATAGACAAGAAAGAAGATTGCAAAAAAGAATATTTGAATTTCTTGAGAATTGGAAAGTCCCAGCAAGATGAACTCAGAAACACTTGATCTGTTGTTCAGGAGATCCATTCATCCTTTTGTATGAGTTTGTCAGACATTGCCTAGAAGACGGAAGAAACAGGATGTCATAGGGACTGACAAATCAGTAAACCTGATCTTTACTTACATCCTGTCTCATATGCAGGCAACAACCCTGTTGGTAATATGACTGTTTATAGGTATTTTGCAGGAGATATTTCACAGGACCACATGGCAGTAGACAGTGTGGAGGGAATGGAGCCAACTAAATGAAATGTGTGTGTTGGTTAGTAGGGGCAAGGTCAGTTGGACATTTGAGAAAACCTCTCCCTTCTTGTTCAGCTGCAGATCAGACTGTGTGTGAACACTTATTAGAAAGATAGAAAAGAGTTTTGGAAGGCATCAGCAAAATAGATTTTTATCTTTTTCAGGAAGTGCATTTACTGACACATTTTTGTGACATTCTCAGTATGCAGTAAAAAGTTTGCCATGTTAGGGGCACCTGGGTGGCTCAGTCAGTTAAGCATCCAGCTCTTGGTTTCAGCTCAGGTCATGATCTCATGAATGGTGGGATTGAGCCCCCTGGAGGCTTGCGCTGAGCCCATGGAGACATCTTCCAATTCTTTCTCCCTCTCCCTCTGCTTACTCTCTCTCTCTCAAATAAATAAAATCTTTAAAAAGTTTTCCATATTAAATATTGCTGAAATCACATAATCTGCATTATGCTTCTTAAATAGAACTGATTACAGACCATGAGCATATTGTTGTTAGAAGGTTGAGTATGGAGACAGTTATATTATTAACTGAGATTAAAGCCTATTACTGAAGAAAGATTAAGGTTTTTAGAATTGAATGACCCAGATTGATTCTCAAAACTACATAGATGCTCATCTACATATTGCTTATCCCTTCAGTTCATTTGATCAGACATCAAGTGTATCCCATCTGTGCATTCTTATCCAGTTGTTGCAAAATTGGATCAAAAAACCATTTTTATCTATTTGTTTTTAAGTTGTATATTTTCATATACATGAATATAGACACACCTAAATCACTATTATTAAGACTAGTGAACTTTACCATTGTAGTCTTGTTCCTCTTTCCTCCATTAGTGGGGGGTAAAGAGTAAGGTGAATCATTTACCTTTGTAAACATGACTTAAAAAATTTTTAAATATGATGTACTGTTTGAACAGAGTACCATCTTGGGTTACTTAGCTTCCTTGGGCCTATCCACCCTCAACAATTATTTTCCTTGAAGTTCCTTTAACCTTTAACTTTGTCAAGGATGGAAAAAAGTCATGGATATTATGTTACTGCCTTAGGTGGATTCTGCTAAGCGAAATGGACTATTAAAAAATGCACACATTTAAAGGGAATAGGTCAGTGCTCAATCTATATAAATCCACCTATTTAAGCTGTTCATTATTTGTCTGATTTTAGCTCTTATTCCAGTCTTATTCCAGGCTTGTTGTTCATGTCCAGTCCTTTCCTTGCTTTTATGAGAGCATAGACCCAGGCCTAATGCAGATTGTCAGAAAAGAAAATAGAATATACATGGTTTCAGGGTACATTTTAAACTTTTAGTTACACAGTTCAAATTTTTAAAAAAATATAGTATATTTTGATAACTATAATAAGCATTTAGTCATATTCTCTTTTCTATATATAGTTATTATCACTAAGACACACAGTTATTGAAAATGGCCCATAATCTCCCATTATGTTTGACACCATCATTCAGAGTAGCATAAAAACTTCCTTCTTTCACAAGGAAATAGAACTGAAAATGGAAATCTTTGTTAGTTCTCATTCACAGATGTGAATGTGTATTTCTTCTTTGTGCTTCATACCCTTGCTGTAAGACAATGATTTTACCTAAGATATAGCTCCTGGACCTTCTGTATTTGTCTGAAGTATGCAATAAGTACATTTGCAGGTGCACATGGGTCTGGCAGAGAGAGTCCTAGACAAGATGCTATCTCTATATTTGTTTTCAGCTTAAAAGTGTTTAACTACTTGGCCATTTTCAGACTGTTGCCATAGGAAAGTTGAATTTTCTCTTATGTTTTTCTAATAATTCCTAACGAATATAATGATAGCATAAATATTTTATGAGTGGTGATATTCTATGATTTTCAAAGTCATGAATCAGGCACTTTATCCTTGCATTTCTATCATTTATCTCTCTTAAAATATTACATTGCTAAAAATAACAAAGGAATTTTCTCTTTCTGTTACATATAATTCAAAGAATAAAATCATTCAACCTGATAAGGATAGCCAAACAATTTGAACATACCTAGATTTCTTTTCTCTAAGAATAATTTACTTGGCCTGGATTGCTGCACTATTATCTTAATTTCTAGTAATCATTTGTATAGTGTTTCTGATTTTTGTATTTTTTTTCCAGTTGTGACAAAATCAGGTATATTCCAGTTTAATTTTCCCCTTTCAGCCCTCCCTTTAGTTATCTTTTTGGCATTTGTACTTATCACTTATGGACACATTTAAGGTTATTAATGAAAATAATGAGATAGATGTGGTATGTAAGGTAGAGTAACAGGTCAGGATTATGTAACCTACCAGTTTGCACTTGGACTTCAGAAGTAACATCAGTATGAAATGGATGCTTAATCTTCATCATCCAGTGATTTTATTTTCTGCTCTGAACTTCAAAAGACAGCAGTATATCAATGTATCCCTTGGTAGAAGGCCCAAAGGAGGAAACTCATTTGATTGTTTTAAATTCCTGAGAGACTAGTAGTAAAAAAAAGTAATTAGGATGTTAAAATACACTTTTGACTTTACAGAAATGAGACACCATTTTTCATCCATAAAATTGATAATACTTTAAAGACAATTTTCAGTACTCAGGTGGTCAGTGGAAAGAGGACTAGAGTTGAATTATGAGAATTTTGTATGATGTTCATTCTTTTGTTGTAGTTTGATTTCTACAGTAAGCATTGATAAATATGAAATGTAGGAAAATATAAATATTCTAGATTATTTTAATTCTAAATTGTGTTAAGGCTGAAATTTTCACATTTAAACTCTAATCTGTCTAGAATTTATTGATAATGTGAGATAATTTTTCATCTTTGCAATTAAATAATAATTCTTTCCACTAAGAATTTGTTATGCGTTCTTTGTAACTTTTAAGTTTGCTGATAGATCAGGCTCTTTTTCAGGTGTGCTCATTTACTCTTTTTCTTCCCTGATAATTTTTGAGGAGGTATTATGTATTTTACCACTCATTATGTTTACAGTATATTTAATGTATGGAAGAGCAAGTCTGCTCTCACTGCTTTATTCATTCACAGTTTTCTTGGCTAGTTTCATATGCTTTTATTCTAAGTTAGATTTATTTTCTAAAGTTAAAGCAAGTTCCACTGACATTTCAATATCACAGTATTAAACTTGTAAGAAATGTAGAAAAAATGAACAGAATTACAAAATTGAGTCTTTCATCCAAAAATTTCCCTCTAAATATTTGTCTGCCTACTTATGACACCATAAAATTTTCTCATCTTCATTATCAACACATTTTTTTGTAACTCATTTTTTGTTATAAGTAATTTTTTTTTTTAAAGATTTTGTTTATTTATTTGACAGAGAGAGATACACAGCGAGAGAGAGAACACAAGCAGGGGGAGTGGGAGAGGGAGAAGCAGGCTTCCCGCAGAGCAGGGAGCCCGATGCGGGGCTCGATCCCAGGACTCCGGGATCATGACCTGAGCCGAAGGCAGACGCTTAACGACTGAGCCACCCAGGCGCCACCTTCTTATAAGTAATTTTGCCTATTTTCTACCTTGATGCTTTACCTAATGTGATCTTTTTCTTTATCATAATTGATTTTAATGCTCTTGTTTGCATTTTTTACATATTTAAGTGGTAAATGGTATCATTTGTAATTTTTTCCCAGTTCATTGTCTTCTTTGTTTTAGGTTACTTATAAAATAATCTACAAACATTAATAACATATTTTTTTCTAATACATTTCTTGTGCCTTATTGCATTAACTAGAATTTTAGAGCATGTTGCATAACAGTGATGATAACTGGCTATGGCAGAACTTGTTAGTTTCCCAACCATGACCTTTCCTTCTTTCTTGAAAAAGAAAGCTCATTTTCTTGGGATCAGGTGTCTGTGCACTTCCATGGAGTCTCCAGACCTATCCACAAAGCTGCATCTCACTACCCTGAGCCAATCACAGTTCTTCATTTTCCTCACCAGTTTAGCAATGAGTCCAGACCATGTACCAGAGACTGCTGAGTAGCCTTCTCCCATTCTTCATTAGTAACAGACACCTGAATTCATTAAATGACATTGTGCAGCCTTCCTTGCAAGTAAAAGTGGCCAATACCATGAAAGTAAACAGTATTATCTGGCAGCTACTTGGTGAAAATTCTTTATAGGGGCTGACTCCTGGGAGGGTTATGTCTTTCCCTCTCCCCAACTCCATATTTTTTCAGGTCTAATTGGAAAAGTGTGAGTTTTTATATTAATATTAAGTACTATAAATGCTTATAGTTTAATGCTATCAGTTAAATGTTGTATTGTACAAACAGAAGGATGTTAAGCAATTACTCAAGTGACAAAATATCTGAGTTGCTAACAGGAAATGTTCAGGGAAAGCAAAGATGAGCATCAGCTGTAAGTTCCCACCAAATCTAAGCTGGAGGGGTAAAAGAAGATGCAGTCGTACCATAGTCCAAGGGTGTGGTCATGTATTCATTTTCTTCTTCTCCCTTGAAAAACTTCCATAAACATGGAGGCCTCATCCAACCAAATTTATTATCTCATAGCTGTGTATGTCCAAAATCCAACATTGGTCTCACTGAAATACAATCAAGTTGTTGGCAGGACAGTATTCCTTACTGGAAGCTTTGAGGGTGAAACTGCTCCCAGACTCATGCTGGCTATGGGCCAACTTTAGTTCCAGGTGGTTGTAGAATATCATCTCCATTTCCTTGCTGATTTTTAGTTAGGGATTATTCTCACTTTCTATGCATTGCCTATATTCCTTGGTCATGTCTTCTTCCTCTTCAAAGCCAGAAAGAGTGCATTGAAGCCTCCTCAAGTTTCATCCTTCCTGGATTCTTTTTTCTTTCTCTGGATCCATGAAAGTTTCAATGCTTTTAAATACTCATGCATTAGATTGAGTCCACCCAGATTATCCAGGAAAATCTCCCCATCTCAACGTTTATAAACAATCATATCTGCAAAGTTCTTTTTGCCATGTAAGGTAACATATTCACAAGTTCCATGATTAGGGTGTGGAATTCTTTGGGAGACCATTATTCTGGTTAAAACAGCTTATATACAGAAGTCAGAAGTGTTGTGGCCCATTTCACTAGGAGAGCTAGAGCCATGGAAGTGTTGCTGAGTTCCAGAGTGAGCCACAGAAGTACTGCAGATGTTTGGGCTAAGGCAGTGTGAGAGTGTGTGTGTGCATGTGTGTGTGTTCTTTGTTGTCCTTTCCTCCCACCCTATGTTAATCTAACAGTGACACTCATTTGTAACTCTGTGGAGGTCAAGTGACTTAGGGTCCTGGAAATTCAGTCTTCATGGATAAGGGCTGCCTATAATACAAAGCAAATTTATAGAAATAAAAAGAATGGATTGGAAGGAAAATGGACCTATAATGGCACACATCCTTTTATTATTCAGTCTTTCTGGAATAGAAGTGTGGTGTGTGGAATTTTTACAGACATTTTGTGACAAATTATTTTAAAAAGACCACACACACAGGAGGTTTTGGAGTTTCTGGTGATACTGTGGTACTACTATACAAACATTGGACTAAGATACTATGATTTATTTTACACTAGAAAATAAACCTCTATCTAATTTAACTATAACACCGTAATCATGGTTGATTACTAGCAGACCAACAATTTTAGTCAAGGACATGTGATATACAGTTACTTATAGGGATGTTAAGTGAAATTTTCAATATTCCTAAGATAGGGCATAAGGAAAACAACATTTTCTCCTCCCAGATTAAGTCACTGTGAAGGATAAAGTGTGAGGACGAAAACCTCATTCATTGAAGATGGCAGGGTCCTGCCACATTTGCGAATTTTTAGGGGAGTTTATATAGGGCAAGTATGCTGAGACATCAGCTTAAAAGTTAAAGTATTGCATCTTGTACCTCAGTCATTATACCACTAAGAAAAAAACATAATGTCTGGTAGTCCTCTCCAAGTTCTAGAGGCAGTATATTCCAACGTGTATATATTACTTATTTATTGATTGACATGAGGGTTCTAGTTTTTGTGAACTTAGTTCAGGAAAGGCATGTTAGCAGATACAGTACAGAGTGAAAGGAGCCTTACTTACCACTAGGGCCATATGTCCAGGCAAATTTTACAGTATTAAAGTTACCTATGCTGGGAAATAGACCATTTATAAGGTTTTCCATATCCTAATAGGAGAATCATAATGTAGTTTCATAAGATTATGTAGCATGGCTATGCCATGTGCAGCAGAGAACTATACATGAATTGGAAATCAGCTCCTGCCGTTCTGCTATGCCCACATAGGAATGGATCATGTGACCATAGAACTTCAACTGACTGTCGAGATGGAGCTGTTCTTCATGTTTGTGTTCTTTCATACTAAGACTGACTATAGCGCATCACAATTTTAAAATTATATCCTGCTATCTTGGGATGGCATCCTCTAGGATGTAGTGTACACTCTTATTTAATGACATTATATGTAATTTGTTCCCAATAGAACAATCTGCAGGTTTTTATAGGATATTCCCCATTCTTCATTCCCTGTAAAACACATGTAGAATTTATGCTTTCTTTTTCCACAGCTTCAGGCTCTCTAGTTCCAGAAATTCTGGAATATGTTTTCACCAGTGATGCAGTAAGATTTCTATTAACCTCAGGCTCAATCACTTTTCAATTTTCTTTCCCAGAGACATAAAGGCAAAGAAAGGTGTTACCATCTTATAAAGGGTAATTTACCTTGATCACCTGAAGAGGTAGTACTTCTACTATACAATGTTTAAGTAGGATCATGGAAGATTTTTTTTTAATCCAAATTGTAATGTGGAGTTGAACTATCCTATTTCTGAGGTGAAAAAAATCCATTGGATGGTATTACTTACAGAGATGACATTGAAGAAGAAAAGATTAGTGAACATGAAGACATAGCAATAGCACTATACAAAATGAAGCATGAGGAGAATAAAAATAATTTTTATTATATACATCTCTTTAAAAGGTAAATGACCATACACAGCAAAAGTAATAACAATATATTGTTGAATATATTATCTCAATAGATAATAGTAGACATTAATATAAAACAACACAAACACCAGGGCCAAGAGAAAGTGAATGGAAGTATACTGTTGTAACTTTCTTATATGATACCGGGAAAGATATAATATTGATGTTAGACTGTGATACAGTAAAATGTTCAGTATGTATTTGTAACCCTAAAATAAACACTAAAAACCTCAAGAAAAAGATAGCTAAGAGGTCAAGATTATTAATATGAAAAAATTTAACTAAATAATAAGTAGAAAGAAAATATAAGTAACACTCAAGTATCCAATAAAATACATAAAAAAGACAAAACTGAACAAAAAACAAATGAAACAAATATAAAATAAAAACATTGTCAATTTTAACTGAAACGTGTCTATAATGATATATATAAAGGAACTAATAACCTATTTAAAGGCAGAGATTATTGTATTAGATAGATATATGTTGCATACAAGAAACCACCATTAATAATAAAGACCTACATAGATGAAAAGTAAAAGGATAGTGAAAGAAAAACTACTTTAATATGTTCCTAGTTAACCAGACTGTGTTATATCAATTTACTCTTTAACTGTTAACAAATTACCACAAACTTAGTGACTTAAAATAGCAAGAAAAAAATTTTTTAAAGATTTTATTTATTTATTTGACAGAGAGAGACACAGCGAGAGAGAGGGAACACAAGCAGGGGGGGTGGGAGCGGGAGAAGCAGGATTCCCGCTGAGCAGGGAGCTCGATGCGGGGCTCGATCCCAGGACCCTGGGATCATGACCTGAGCTGAAGGCAGACGCTTAATGACTGAGCCATCCAGGCGCCCCAGCAAAAATTTATTATCTTACAATTCTTTAAGTCAGAAGTCTGATCCAAGTCTCACTGGGCTACACTCAGAGTGTTGGCAGAGTTGCATTTCTTTCTGGAGACTCTATGAAAGAATCTGTTTCCTTGCCTTTTCCAATTAACCAAAATGAAGCAGAAAATGTGAAAAATATAAATATAAAACATCTGACAAGAAAGCAAATTTTAGGGTGCCTGGGTGGCTCAGTCGATTAAGTGTCTGCCTTCAGCTCAGGTCATGATCCCGGAGTCCTGGGATCAAGCCCCACATCGGGCTCCCTGCTCGGCGGGGAGTCTGCTTCTCCCTCTCCCTCTGTCTACTGCTCTGCCTACTTGTGCTCTCTATCAAATAAATAAATAAAATCTTAAAAAAAAAAAGAAATCAAATTTTAATCCAACCATATTAATAATAATCCTATTACATGTCATTCATTTTACAGGACTATTGTCATGCATTTACATATATATACATATATATATATGTATACACACACATATATATATACACACACACAACCCCAACAATACATCATACTATTTTTTGTACAGTCAGTATTTTGTACATACTTATTTACATATATCAACATTTTGGCAAGCTACTACATTCCTTTTTGTGGTCTTGAAATGTACCAATTCATAAGATCTTTGTACCCTTGTACTGGTCATCCTCTCTTTCTAGAATTTCCTGTCCCCATGTAATTCCATGGGTGTTTCTTTCAGGTTGTCTGGATATCAGCTAATCACCACTCTAAAAAACCTTGCTTAACAACCAAAAGCAAAGTAACTACCATCTCCCAGTCAAACTCTATCATAACACTATTTTTTATTTGCTTCAGAGCACTATCTCTTTTGGATATTATGGGTTGTTTTCAATTTAATAGTTTAATCTGTGTTTATCTACCTGTATATGACCCCAAGAGACCTGGAATCTTACCTGCCTTATTCACATAGCTAGAATAGCGCCTGAAAATTGCAAATACTTAATAAATGTAGTATTTGCTAAAATGACTGAATGATTCAGTGCATTAATGAATAAGTGGTTTAATTAATTCCAACTGTATTTTCTCCTTTGTTGCTTGTCTCATTCTTCTATTTCATTCAGCAAACCATGTGACGATTCAGTAACTTCTTCATGGAAGCTTTCACTTCCTGGTTGCGAAGGGTATAAATCACAGGGTTCATCAAAGGAAAGATGACTGTGTGAAAGAGAGAAACCACTTTGTCAGCTGGGAAGGCTCTGAATGGGCGAGTATAGATGAAGATGGCAGGTCCAAACATCAGAAACACAATGATAATGTGTGTGGTACATGTGGAAAGAGCCTTATTCTTCCCTTCAGAGGAATGTCCCTTCACACGGCAGAGGATGACTGCATAGGAGGCCAGAAGTCCCAGGAAGCACAGCAGGGTGAGCAGGCCACTGTTAGAGACCATCAGGAGCTCCACCACGAAAGTGTCTGTGCAGGCCAGCTTGATGACCTGTGGCACATCACAGAAGAAGTTATCTAGCTGGTTTGGGCCACAGAAGGGCAAGCGGAGAATAAGGGCTGCTTGTACAATGGAATGAGTAAAGCCCCCAAGCCACAGAGCCAACAGCAAGGTGTAGCAGACTCTAGGGTTCATGACAGTGGAATAGTGCAAAGGATGACAGATGGCGATGTAGCGGTCAAAGGCCATCACAACAAGAAGAAACATCTCCCCTGCCCCCAGGAAGTGCAAGAAAAAGAGCTGAGTGATGCAGCCTCTGTAGGAGATTATTTTCTTCTCAGAGAGGAAGTCCACCAGCATCCTGGGAGCCACAATGAAGGAATAGGATGCATCTAGGAAAGCCAAGTTGCCCAGAAAGAAGTAGAGGGGGGCTGTGAGGCCAGGGTCTGATCTGATGGTGAGGATGATAAGGAAATTTCCAGGGAGGATGATGAGATAGAAAACTAAGACTAGCACAAAGACCAGGAGTTGAGCATGTTGAGACTGGGTTAGACCAAGGAGGATGAATTCTGTCACCACTGTTCTGTTCTCCCTCTCCATCTCTCCTCTGTCTGCAGAATAACAAAGTATTATCTGTTATAACCACCTTTTTATCATCTCCATAGCTCTTCTCCAGATAAAAACATTTATTTACCACATCCAAAACTTGCCTAGCTGAAAAAAAAATGCATGTCCCATAAGTGTCTTATGTTTTGAGTTGACCCTTTTACCCTCCATTTCTTGATCCCTCCCTAAGACATTGTTCTCATAACCACACTCTCATTCCCATTTAACCATGTGCTTCTATATAATTGTGCTCCTCTAGGAGTCTGGGCTACTTTGCTTGAAGAATAGTCAAAATTTCCTGATTAAAACAAAACTTAACCATTATTAAATTTGTCAGGTGTGTTGTTTTCTCAGTTAGCTGTGGTGCACTGTCTCTAATGTTCAGATTTGTTGCTGGGTTTTCATCGCTTCTCTTTATTCCCACAGAGCAAAGCGCTTTTGCTAGTGCTTCTTTCCTTTGGTCCTGTAGAAGCCCTAGTTCTTGGTTGATATCTCTATGTCTTGTTTTCTAAATGTGTGCCTTACTTGTTCCTATCACATTGTTCTGCTTTGGTGCCCTTGTGCACCTTTGTTCCAAACTGGTTTAGGGTCTCAAACAAGAATCCTACATTCTCCTAACATAGAAGTATTCCCTTAGGTACACTCTTGGTTGGATCCCAATTCTGAGTCTGCTACATACCTTGTTCTTAAATCCTAATGAATGTTAATCCAGTTTTATTTGCTCACCATGTATCCATAACCTACTTTACCCTCAGACCTCAGAAATAAGAATTCCATTTAGAATTATATTTGTGGTTATTTTCTAATTTGTATATTACTATAATTGTAGAAACATTTTGTAAATACTCAAATATTGTGATATCTGTATGTGTTTATTGGCATGAATGATTTAAAAAATGAAAAATTGCTAATTGCAACACAATACTGTAATGTGACATATAACTATATTTCTCTTGATTTTGAATTACATGCAATAGTTGTTTTTCAAAAGTACTATGAATACAATGGAACACAGTTTGGCAGTAAAGAGGAATGACATATTGTAATATGCTACAACATGGATGAACTAAAAAACATTATGCTATGTGAAAGTCACAAAGGACCACATATTGTTCAATTCATTTTTTGAAAATCTGTAGACAAGGCAAATTAATAGAGATAGGAAGTACAAGAGTGGTTGCCTAGGGCTGTGGGTGGAATGAGGAGTGACTGCTAATATGAGTTTTCTTTTTGGGGTGATTAAAATGCTCTAAAATTTATCATGGTGGTACTTGCATAACTCTGTAAATAACACTTAAAACGATTGAATTATACATCTTAAATTGTAAATTTTGTGCTATGTTGATTATATCTCAATAAATCTTTTTTTTAAAGAATTATTTGAAAGAGAGAGAAAACGTACCAGGGTGGGAGGGGCAGACGGAGAGGGAGAGAGAATCTTTAAGCAGACTCCCTGCTGAGCATGGAGCTGGACTCAGGGCTCTGTCCCAGGAGCCCGAGATCACAACCTGAGCTGAAACCAAGAGTTGGACACTTAACCGACTGCATCACCCAGATGGCCCTCAATAAATCTTTTTTTTTTTTTTAAGTGCCATTATGTGTGGAAGGGAAAACTGGAGAAGGAAAAAGTCTCACTTGAAATTTGACAGAAATTTTTGATAGCATTCCTAGAAAGAAAATGTAAGCAGAGAGGAAAAAAGAAAAAGACTAAAGAAAAATCAGCCTTAAAAAGTCCATTAAAAAATTCATGGGAAATTTAGGCAATATGCTGGTATTTTAGGGCACATTTACTAGGAAACATCAAAACATATGTTCTATGTGATTAGTAACATTTGTAACTAGCAGCTAAATGTTATAGAAAATGCATTTATAACACATGGGCACATATCTGTGCATAGAGATACTTATTTACATATGTATAAACACACACATAGTGAGTCTAAGAAACAAATGAGCAAAGGAAAAAAAAAAAGAGAGGCAAACCAAGAAACAAACTCTTAACTATAGAGAAGAAACTGATGTTTACCACAGGGGAGGTGGGTAGGGGATGGGTTAAATAGATGATGGGGATTAAGGTGTGCTCTTGTTGTGATGAGCACCAGCCCTTATATGGAAGTGTTCAATCATTATATTGTACACCTGAAACTAATACCACACTGTATGTTAACTAACTGGAATTTAAAAAAAAAAAACTAAAAACAAAAGATATGAAAAAAATATCTTTGGTGTCTTTGAAATTAGTTTAGGAGCTTCCTTCTGTCTTTTACACAGAATGCCTCCACATTCATTTCTTATTCTGTCTATAGAAACCTGCTCTTAGGAAAGTAAGTCAATAGCTCCTTCTGCCTATTCTTAGGTTTTATGCTTTCCAGGTGCTCACTGACAGTTATTTCATGCTTCTCTGGGTTGACAATTCCAAGGCACAGGAAGCATTCTGAGTTACAGTCTCCCACTCTTCCTCTGCTTTGTTTTTCCAGATCCACCTCTATTCCCTGTTACTAATGGATGGAATTACATACCACCTCCCCTCTTTAATCCACTTTCTTCTCCCTCCCATTTACATACCTTCTGTTCCTGTGATTCTAAAATTGTGCTCATCACAGAGACTGAGGACAGACCTGCATCAGATGAACATTACTCTGCATAAAATGAATTCCTGGGGAAAAGAAGCCCAAAACAATGATTCTCACAGAGACCAGTGTTTTGCTCTAGTCAGATAGAGCAAAGAAGTATTGTCAGTGTAGGCTAGTGTATGAATGTTTTCATCATCCCTAACTCTCCTTGTTATTTCAACTGATACACAAACACATCTGGCATTGAAGATGCTCATATCCTCCCCTCTTTTTCAGAGTGCAGACATACAGCATCCACAGGCCACACTGAGCATGCCTAGATTCCAACTGCTATCAGATCAGCTTCTGGAACCAGGTGTTTGGGGACTGATCACCTTCCTAACATGTCCTCCTTCATCTCTCCCCATTCATTTTCTCTTGCTCCCTTTTTTGTTTTTCCTATTTGCCTATTCTCTTCCTGCTAATTCTATTTTACACACTCATTTTCTCAGTTATTCTTTTTTTTTTTAAAGGTTTTATTTATTTATTTGACAGAGAGAGACACAGCAAGAGAGGGAACACAAGCAGGGGGAGTGGGAGAGGGAGAAGCAGGCTTCCCTTGGAGCAGGGAGCCCGATGCAGGGCTCGATCCCAGGACCCTGGGATCCTGACTTGAGCTGAAGGCAGACACTTAATGACTGAGCCACCCAGACGCTCCTCAGTTATTCTTTTTACATTTGCCTTACCTTCTTTTATTTCTTTATTTTTCTTGCAATTTCTCTACATTGACCTTTCACTTTTCCTTCCTCATTGCTTTCTTTCTTGTCATTCTCTTTCTTTCTCTCATTTGCCCAGATTCTTTGAGTCTTAATTCACTTTCATTCTGTTTTGTATTCTACTTCATTATATTCAATGCCTGTCTTTCCACTAATTCTGAGACAAGAGATTATTTTTCTCAAAGGTAAAAGGAGCATGGTACGTGTTTCCTAAGTCTTCCATTCCAATAGATTTTTCTATAGATAAGAAACCTTGACTTGCTCTTCACTGCTACGACTTTGTTCCTGAACATTATCCTTTTTGAAATTTACTTAGTCTCACCCACTCATTAATTACTTCACATTCTCTCAAATATTTTGTCTAACTCATTCTGACAAAAATAAATTGATTTATTTTTGTTCTCTAAAGTAGATATCCTTAGAACCACCCCTGCCAACATGAATCCATTTAATGAATGTTTGAAAATGACAGGGTGGTTCCTGGGGCATCTGGGTGGCTCAGTTGGTTGAGTGGCAGGTTCTTGATTTCAGCTCAGGTCATGATCTCAGGGACATGGGATTGAGCCCTGAGTAGGGCTCCGGGCTCAGCGGCGAGTCTGCTTGAGATTCTCTCCCTCTTCCTCTGCCCCTCCCCTGGGCGAGTGTTCTCTCACTCTAAAATAAATAAATAAATAAATAAATAAATAAATAAATAAATAAATAACTCTTTTCAAAAAATAAAAGAAAATGACAGTGTGTTTTCTGACTCTGTCTTCATACCCTTTTTAATTTTTTTTCCTTTTTTATTTTTTTAAATTTTATTTATTTATTTGACAGAGAGCACAAGCAGGGGGGAGTAGCAGGAAAAGGGAGAAGCAAGGAGCCCAATGTAAGACTTGATTCCAGGACCCTGGGATCATGACCTGAGCCAAAGGCAGTTGGCTTAACCGACTGAGCCACCCAGCATCCCTTCATACCCTTTTTTAAGTTATTAAAATACACTCTTACCCATTTCTACGAATTTTGAAAAATGTGGATCAAGCTGAAGAACATCAAAAATATTTAATTGATACTAAACTTGGGGATTATATAAAAGTTTATTCAATTGCACAAATCTTCACCCAGACAACTACTTATCAATTCAATGGGATAGCTAAATTGGATGATGGAAACCTCTATCATCCTTTAATATTTTGTGGTTTTAGACAGTATCATAAATGTCACAGGAAGAACTCTGCTTTGGGAATTATTCTATCTTATTTAAGTTACTATTTCTGCAATTTGGTAAGCATATAACCTTAGCCAATCATTTAGTCTTTTAAAGTCTGAATTTTTTTAACCTATAAGGGAGAAATAATATTTCTACTCTTTCTACTGCATAGGGTTGACATGAGAATCAAATGAGAGGGTTAGTAGCCACATCACATCTACACAAACTGAACTAAGAAAGCACTCAGTGATTAGACAAATTCTAGTAAAAAATGCTAAGTGGACCCTGTGTCAGTAGATTTTTTTGTCATTGTGCTGGAGTTAATCCCAGAGATAGTGACTGCTTAAATCTGAGTCATTTCAAGGTAAAAACTTCTGTTGTTTCAAGGAAGAGTGTAAGTTGTTTATTTGTATTGTTTTTTAAGCATAATGAATATAGTAAGCCTGAGGAGGTTATTTTAGATCTTTTTATATAATTCAGCTAGGATTTGTGAATCAAGTCTTTCTTGTTTTAATATCCCTAACTCTGAGCCTTATATTTGTATATGTTAGGACCATATGCAAGAGAAGAAACTCAGGTCAGCTGAGTGTGGTAGCCAAGAGATTTATAAACTTATGAAATCAGTGAAGTTTGTCTCTGGACTTAGCCTACCCCTTGTAACTTGTGATTCCCAATTTTCTTCTCCCCCTTATCTCTGATTTACAATAGGAAAAACCTAGTCATTTGTGTGATACTCAAATGTAAATCCAAGTGGTGAATCTCCCAAGGCTATTGGCATTTTCAATTCTTTATAATAGTGCAATTAAAGATTTTTAACCCTTTAATATAATACTAAGCATCAGGAGGACATGCAGGAGGTATATGTGAGGGACAAGGTAGAAAATGCTATATGTCTGAATTTAGAACTTACCCTTTTCCTGTTTCTGCAGGATTATTCCATTCTCATGCATTTTAAGGCAGCAAATGTCTCAGACAAATAGTATGACTTTCTTTCTATTCTTCCTCTCAATTTCTTTTAAATACGAAGAATGACCAAAAATTTCACCTCGTTAGGGCTCCAGTGCTACTCTCAAACAAGGGGCTATCCTCTTCCTTCTGATGAAAAGGAGATTACCTGATCATTTCTGAAATTTGCATCAAATATATGTCCTCATGGTGGGACTTTGTAAATTTTGAAATCTGCTGTCTAATTTGTGATGCAATAGGGAATATGCTTTGGGGTTTTACAGCTACCTTAAGAAGCATGCAGAGTGCTTCCAATGGGAATTATTAGAATGTCAAGTAGAATTTGAAGAAGAAAAAGACAAGAATATTTTAAGGATTAAAAATATGCAAATCATGTGCCAGCTAAGACCCCAGTGGATTGTGTCAGCATTTTAAATTTGACGTTTTGGGGTGCCTGGGTGGCTCAGTCATTAAGTGTCTGCCTTTGGCTCAGGTCATGATCCCAGGGTCCTGGGATGGAGCCCCACCTCGGGCTCCTTGCTCAACGGGAGGCCTGCTTCTCCCTCTCCCACTCGTCCTGCTTGTGTTCCCTCTCTTGCTGTGTCTCTCTCTGTCAAATAAATAAATAAAATCTTTGAAAAAAAAATTGACATTTTAATAGTGACAGTGATAATGGAATGGCACACGTGTTTATTAAGCATAATGAAAGTAGCAAGCCTGGGGAGGTTATTTTAGATCTTTTTATATAATTCATATAAGTGATGAGAAGGCAATAGTGTTTAATAAGAGGTTAGTAGTGACACTAAGTTAATGGTAAGTATGTTAGTATCTGCATATTTTGGGTGCAAAAAAGTTAGGTAGAGAGAAAGTATATTATGCTCCAAAAAGATTTTTCAGGACTAATTCCGCTTAAATGAGAGAACTTGATGGTGTCTTATACACTAGTTTTTTTTTTAAATTTATTTAATTATTTTATTTATTTGAGAGAGAGAGTGAATGAGAGAGAGCAGGAGCAGGGGGAGGGGCAGAAGGAGAGGGAGAAGCAGACTCCCTACAGAGCAGGGAACTCCACACTGGGCTCCATCATAGGGCTCCATAGCGGGGCTCCAGGATCATGAACTGAGCTGAAGGCAGATGCTTAACTGACTGAGTCACCCAGGCACCCTCATACACTAGTTCTTCTAGGAATATGCCCTCCCAAAGAAGAATTACTCTATTGTGATCTTGGTATTTATAGTAATTCACTTTTTTGAATATGTAGTTCCTATGTTCTGCCATAGCAAATGAAGGTCTTTGTCTTTTTCAACTAAAGAATATTACCTAAAGAAAAAATATTTGATCATACAAAAATCCGTTTATTTTAGTTTCTTTGTTATACATTAAAAGGGAAGATGCAATAAATCTGAGTCATATTAAAATTAGCAACAAACTTAACTTTTATAAAATAAATACAATATACAGTCAAGTATACTTCCATTCAAATTTATGTCCAGTTCAGCCAGAGGTGCAGTGGGAGATGATGAAAAGTGGAGAAAAGAGATAAAGAGATGGAGATAATATTGTTTGCAGTTTTTTCCTATTAAATTTGTGCTGCAAATAAGTAATTTACTTCTTGAAAGGTTAGAAAGCTAGAAATATAAGATAATTGGAAAAGAGAAGAGCAGAAGGAAAGAAATGACAAGACATATATGAAAAAAAAACAGGGAGAAAGATGAAGGGACAGAGGAACCATGCCTACAGAGAAGCTATACCACAAAACCACATGTGCAGATACCAAAACATGGGTGGGGGGGGGGGGAGTAGAGAACTAGAGGGTGGAGGAAGGAGAGATCTTTGGAAACACAAAATCTTTTGTTTTTGTTTTTTTTTTGTTGTTGTTGTTGTTGTGGTTTCATCTAATTACAGACTTCCCAGGATCTCACTTCTCAGAATTTACCACAATGCTTTAGAAGTAATTAAAAGTAATAGGCTGAGCGAAATAAGTCAATCAGAGAAAGACATGTATCATATGATCTCACTGATATGAGGAATTCTTAATCTCAGGAAACAAACTGAGGGTTGCTGGAGTGGGGGGGGTGGGAGGCATGGGGTGGCTGGGTGATAGACATTGGGGAGGGTATGTGCTATGGTGAGCGCTGTGAATTGTGTAAGACTGATGAATCACAGACCTGTATCTCTGAAACAAATAATACATTATATGTTAAAAAAAAGAAAAAGAATATAGCAGGAAGGGAAAAATGAAGGGGGGGAATCGGAGGGGGAGACGAACCATGAGAGACTATGGACTCTGAGAAACAAACTGAGGATTCTAGAGGGGAGGGGGTGGGGGGATGTGGTAGCCTGGTGATGGGTATTAAAGAGGGCACGTACTGAATGGAGCACTGGATGTTATACGAAAACAATGAATCATGGAACACTACATCAAAAACTAATGATGTGGGGCACCTGGGTGGCTCAGTCGTTAAGCGTCTGCCTTCGGCTCAGGTCATGATCCCAGGGTCCTGGGATCGAGGCCCCGCATCGGGCTCCCTGCTCAGCAGGAAGCCTGCTTCTCCCTCTCCCACTCCCCCTGCTTGTGTTCCCTCTCTCGCTGTCTCTCTCTCTGTCAAATAAATAAATAAAATCTTTAAAAAAAAAAAAAAAAAAAAAAACTAATGATGTAACGTATGATGATTAACATAACATAATAATAATAAAAAAAAGTAATATGGCAATCTTAACTAATCTACAGTAGGCCTCTCCTCTCAGCTGAGAAAGCTTTTTCATCTTTGGCAATTTTTTAGTATCAAAAGAAAGATGTGTGTGTGTGTGTGTGTGTGTGTCCATCCATGTATGTGTTTTAAGAGGTGTATCTCATGATGACCTGAAGTAGTTTACTACACAAGGCATCCAGCAGTGATAAAAATACAAGACTGGAATTCAGAAGATAAGACTGTAGTCCTGGCTCCACCCATGATGGCTGTTCTTGGGAAACTGTCACAGATTCCTCAGATACTTCCCAATCAGAAACTGTGGAAAGGCATTTCTTTCTTTCACAAAATGTTTTGAGTGTCTGTCATATGGAAGGCTTATTGTATGGGCGGGTCCACATTTCAGCAGTGGTTCTGGTACCCAAGGGCCTTGGTGTCAGGCATTTAACATGCCAGTGGAGGGAGTCAGTCAAAGAGCAAAGAAGATAGGTTTAAAAAATGTGTGGAATATAAAAAATAGCACAGAGGATGATAGGGGAAGGGAGGGAAAACTGAATGGGAAGAAATCAGAAAGGGAGACAAACCATGAGAGACTCTGGACTCTGGGAAACAAACTGAGGGTTACAGAAGGGAGGGGGGTGGGGGGATGGGGTAGCTGGGTGATGGGCATTAAGGAAGGCACGTGATGTGATGAGCACTGGGTGTTATACGCAACTAATGAATCATTGAACACTACATCAAAAACTAATGATGTTCTATATGTTGGCTAATTGAATTTAAATTTTAAAAATGTCAAAAATGAAAGAATATAAGAGAGTGATATGTTGGAGAACGAATGCAGACAAGTGGGGTGTTCTTTTAGTTAGGTGTTAGAAAAGTCTTTTTTGAGGAGGTGACATTTAAGCTGAATAACTAGCTAAATCTAGCTCTGAGGAGGTCTGAGAGAAGGGCATAACAGGCAATGGAAAGAGCAAGAACAAAGACCATGAAGGCGAAAAAACTGGTGCATTGAGGAACAAAAAGGAGATCATAGTGGTGACTAAGTGGTGGGCAAATGGGAGAAAAGTGTAAGATCATGTCTGAGAGGTAGGCAGCAGTTGCACAGGATGTGGCATTTAATCATTATTCTATCTGCGTAATTACAATAGGGTGTTTGTAATCTCAAGGCCACTCTGGCTACTGTGGAAAACAAATTTGAAGGAGGCAAGTGTAAAAGAAAGGAGAATGTTTTGAAGATGTTGCAGTACTATACACAGGAGAGTTTGGGGACTTAGCCTGGGGGAAGATGGAAGAATGAAGTAGGTAGCAGAAAGAATAAAGAGAACTCGACTTATATTTTTAAGGTAGGGTCATTTGGACTTGGTGATAGACATGATATCTGACAAGAGGAATCAGGAATAACTGAAGGATCTAGGTGGATTAACCATGAATAGCATTGCAATTTAACAACATGGAAATGACTCAGACAAGATGAGTTTGGTAATAGGAAAAAACATGCTGTTTTAACATACATTAATTTTTTGCATAGGAAATATGTTTGCATAGTTACACGTTTTTAAAATAAAAAAATATGTTCAGTGAGAAATCTTCCCATCACGGTCCCCCATCCATAACCCATGCTACAAGTGAGGAAATGATCGATTTCTTGTGTAAATTGTCAAAATTGTGACTGTGTAAGTAATATTTATGTACATTCTTTTTTTTTCTTTTTTGAACATATATTTGAAACATATCACACAATATATTGTACCTTACTTTTTACTTAAAATATATTTTGGGGAATTTTTCTTGTCAATGCTTAAAGAGTTTCCAAACTCTTTATATGGCTGACTATTATTATTCAGTTCATTAATATATAACTTTAATTTTTCCCCTAATGAGGAAAATATAAGGTATTTATAAATTTTTTGGCTATCCCAATGTGTTCTGTAATAATTAAACCTAAACGTGTCATTTTTTGAATACACAAAGGAAAAATTCTCAAAAATATAAGTAGAGGGTCAATATTAGTGTGTGCACGCATGTACATGCTGTTTTTTTTCTGTAGTTTACTGAGTTGTAATTTATGTACAATAAAATGAACAGACCTTCAGTATACAGTTAGATGAATTTTTGAGCATGTATGTACCTTCTGACCATTACAAAGAATAAGATATAGAGTGTTTCCAACACATCAGGAAATTCCCTTGAGATCCTTTTCAGCCGATGACATCCCCGGAAATAACCACTATTCTTATTTTTATCAACATGGGTTAGTTTTATATGTTTTTGAAAATAATATAAATGGAACCATAGAATATGTATCATTTTGTGTCTGGCTTTTTAAATTCAATATATTTCTTTTGAGCCTGATCCATGTTTATTGCTGATAAATATTCCATTTTCTAAATATATAACAACTGAAGAAGTCTTTTTTCCCTGAATTTGGGAGAAACATAAATAAAGCTAACAAGAGCATTCTTGGGTAAATCTTTCTTGGACATTTGCTCTCATTTCTCTTGTGTGTATACTTAGGAGTTGGGTTGCTGGAACATAGGGTCAGGATATTTTTAATGCTTGAGAAAAGACCCTGCTTTCTATAGTGACTATAACATTTTACACCCCTGGTGTCAGTATATGAGAGAAACAACTGTGGTTTGTTTTTTTTTTTTTATCTTCACAATTTGTATTTTTAGTCTTCTAAATTTAGCAGTTCAAGTTAGCATGTAGTGCATCTCCTTGTGGTTTTGATCTACATGTCCTTGATGAGGAATGATAGTGAGCAACTTGTCAAAGTCTGCTACTTGAATGTCATCTTCTTTGTAGTGTCCTTTCAAGCCTTTTGCCAAGAGGACTCTATTTTGCACTCTTTGTCCTTTTTAGTCCAATTTGGCTTTTGCTTTGCCAGAATATTTGTCTTAAAAGCCTCGTGCATATCTTAGGAATCGTTTTTGTGTATACTTCATGCTCCAAAAGCCACATCCATAGTTCTTTCTGAGACAAATGTTTTTCTACTTTAAGTGTTCTTAGCTAATGTGGACAAAACCTGTAAGATTCTTGGAGATACTATTTTCCAGCTAAGATTCTACTAGGCACTGTCTCTAGTGTTTCTGAAGCTTATCAAAGGGACTCAGAGCCACATCACTGATTTATTCTTTATTCTGAAGTTATCTCTTTCATGAAGTTTTTTTTTTCTGTTTGCTTTTGCCAGTTGGAGAGACTGTCCTGGGCCTTCCATATTTTCTCTAAAATCTTTTGAAAACTGATAAAAGTATTTCTTCTTAGGATCTCTCTGTTCCTGTACTTTATCACACACAGGATTAAAATAATCATCTAGTGCTGTCAACATCCTGTCTACAATATTCTTGAGCCATATCTTTTTGTTTGTTTGTTTGTTTGTTTTGTTTTTTTTGTTTTTTTTTTATTTGAGAGAGAGAGTGAGAGAGAGAGAGCACAAGAGGGGGGAGTGGGAGAGGGAGAAGCAGACTCCCTGCCGAGCAGGGAGCCCGATGCGGGACTCGATCCAGGGACTCCAGGATCATGACCTGAGCCGAAGGCAGTCGCTTAACCAACTGAGCCACCCAGGCGCCCTCTTGAGCCATATCTTTAAGGAAATTTATACATTTTCCATATTCTATATTTATTCTGAAGACACTTCACCAAACAAGTCACTGTGATATGTGAGGCACTTCTCTTTTCCATCCTCCAACGTTTCTGGAGCAATGCATGAGTGACCAACTAGATTGCTACCCGCTGGGAACTGTATAGGTTACACCTCTCCACATCCGAATAATGAAAAACCCCTTCCTCTAGGAGGGTTTTTTTCTTCTTTACCTTTTTTCATGTATTCAACTTTAATAAAATGAGTTATTTTAGTTTGAAATAAAAAAAAACAGTATCTCAATTTTGAAAAATAAACGATCTCCATTTTTACAAGATGTAATAGCAAACAGTCTATCTTTTATATTCAGATTAGCAAAGAAGGGATGACTAGGTAACAATGAGATTTTAATATTTTAGGCAAGCCATAGAGGTCTTGTTAGTGTAACACAACCTGTGACTTACAGTCTTTTTTTCTTTAATCATAAATTGCTGATACTGAAAGCAGAAGAAATCAATAGCTTGGAAAAAAGAGAAAGAGAGAGGGAGAGAAGAAATCCAAAAAGATTTAAAGAGGTGACACAGGAGCCAGGTGAGTTGTGTGGTAAGTTTGGTGTTTCACTGGCAGGTTTAGTGGCTGAGTTGGAGGCAGCAGTACCAGTTACAGGAATAGCTGTGAGGTTGTTCTCTGATACCTCTTTCCCCTAGACTACCCTATTATCAATACTTCTACTCCAGCCATGTCTCCATGATTCAAGCTTGCTTTCTACTTTCTACCATTGCAGAAGTTTTCTTCTCTTTCATCTATTTTAGGTCCTAAATCCATGTTATTTTGAACTTAATACTTCATAACTCTACAATTATGTTTGTTCTTGTCCACGATGAAAAATTTTAAAAAAATATCCCTGTGTAATAGCAGTGCACTGCTTTTGAAGATCATATCAGATAGTGGTCTCTTTCTAATAACATTAACCCAAGTTATGTGAAATATAGGGTGACAAAGTAAGTAGAAGTCGAGCTTGCTTTGATACAGAGATTTGATGTTAAGGTAACAGGACAAAAATAGATACCACCATTTTATTATTTATGTATATATATATATTTTTTTCTTCTTTCTCCCTCTCACTCTTCTTTCTTTCCTTTTTATTAGATGGATGTTTGATCCTATGGAGAAGTCAATTGTTTTATTATTTCTAGGCAAAGAGGAGTCAATTCAAAATTCAGAAGTCATAACTCAAAACTAGCCTTCAAGTTCTTAAAACAAAAGCCACATTACTATTAAGGAAAGGAACAGATCATCATAGGAGATAATTCAATATAAAAGGAAGAACGCTTTGCATTCCACATTGCACCTTGAGAGGCAAACTAACTTCTCAATTAAAAATTAGAATGTTTTTAGATGAGTAGAACCTCTGAGATTCTTCTTTTTAGTTATCCATTTTTATTTACAATGAAATTGTGACAAGAATCTATCTTCCTCAAAATTTTGACACATTACCTTGTCAAATAAGAAGACTAAAGCTCTATCTAGTCATGTGAAATGATCTATAACTTTTGATGACTGTGTTTCTCAGTTTGAACTGAGAAGTTGATATATACACTTATAAAAAAATGTGAACTAAAAGTCAAATGTTCTAAATTACATTTTAATTGGTAAAACATAATTGCCTATTCAGGTGTTACTGTTAGGGGAAAAGAGATTAGGTAATAAATAATGTATTAATAAATCAGATTATTTTGCTGGAAGGAACATACAAATTGGAAGATACTATTAATTATAGTGTACTGCCAGTTTAATTTTAACACATGAGGTAAAATTAGAAATAAAGCTACAAAAATTCAAAAGACAAACCAATTTGAAATTAAAAAAGCAAACAAAAAGCAAGATATCTATTAAGCCCAGCCAACCTAGAATTCCTTTCCCCTGGGCCTACTTTTACCTTGGAGCATGTAATTAGAAATTGGCTATAAGAACTTACAGCTAGCTAGATACCCCTCAAGGAGAGAGAGAAAAAAAAAAAGAGGTTTCTGATAAAGAAACAAAGCAAGATATTGTTCTAAAATAATTAATATTATTTCCACAATGTATCAAAACATTTTCTTTTATTGCCAGTACTGTTGAAATGTTACCATCCCAAATCCTACTTTAAACCACTTTATTTATTGCTTTTGTTGTTCTTTTTTTTACTAACCTGTTTTCAATTTCCTTTATGATGAGAAATATCTTACAGATATTAAGATGAACTAATCTTAATGTATAGATTGAAATTTTTTCCTATACATGCATCTATGAAGCTACTACACTTACAACTTACAAAACATTTATCACACAAAAATTTCCCTTGGGCCCGTTCTCAGTAAATATTCACCATTAGGGCTAATGACTATTTTCATTTCTATCACAAACTATCAGTTTTGTCTATTTTTAAATTTCATTTAAATAAAATGTCACAATATATATTCTTTTGTTTTGAGTGTCTTCTAATAAAATATTTTAGAGATGGATCTATGTATGTTGTTGCATGTACTAGTTTAAAAAATGTTTTTAAATTTTATTACTGAGTAGTATTCCACTGTGAATGTACTCTAATCCTGTCTATGTGTCTTCTCAGATGACCTAAACTAACATAAGTGGTACTGGGAGTGATCTGAGAAAACAGGTGATAAATGGGGTTGTGGTTGGTTTACTCACTACCTGGTGTGGGAATAGGACTCCATTAGAAGTGGTAGATGGGACACAGACAAGTCCTGCCATAATATAAATGCCTGATTGCTTAAGACTTCGGTGATGGTGGGGTGCCTGGCTGGCTCAGTCAGTGGAGCATGCGACTCTTGATCTTAGGGTCATGAGTTCAAGCCCCACGTTAGGAGTGGAACCTGCTTAAAAACAAAAAACAAAAACCCTAAAGATTTCAGTGGTGGTGACCTGGGGAAACATCTTGGGGAAAAGGATTGCTATTGTAAGTGAATGGTCCAGTTATTTGAAAGATAAGGGGAGAAAAATTCTTATAAATAGTGGAGTTGTTTGCTTAGTGCTAAGTTGTATTGATGCCTTGGAATAAGAAACAGAAGACTATGACAAGCAGTTATAGGCTAAGCGTAGAGACCTAAGGAACTCTTTTATAGTTTACAAAGACGTCCTTATCTCCTATAGTAGAAGTACTAGAGACAGGAGTAGACTGAAGATCTCACAGAGTTACACAGCTCCAACAAAATATAAATACTCAGGCAAGGCATGTGTGTTATGGTAAGGTCAAGGCACTGGAGGGAAATATCTAGGACTCTAAAATCTGGCAGGATCTCCAGTGAGAGGGTGTCCTAAATTTCCTTAAATGCTTCAGTGGGCCTGGTCTAGCATTCTTCAGGGGTGCAGGAGACATTCAGTTAGTTTTTGATTTTTCTCAAAAGGAATTTTCCCATGAATTGTGGATGAATTGGTGTGTTTGTGGGGGGTAAGGAGGGATTTCCTACTCTGCCACATTGCTGATGTGGCTCCTAGCATTAAGTATTGATGCATGCTGCTATGTGGTTGAATCTTGAAAACATTAGACTAAAGGAGAGAAGTCAGTCACAAAAGACCACATCCTTATTCCCCTCCCCCCACACCTAGGTAACCATTAATCTACTTTGTGCCTCTAAAGATTTGCTTATTGTGGCCACTTTATACAAATGGAGTCATGCAATATGTGGTCTTTTGTGCCTCCTTTCTTGTACATTGCCTAATTTTTCAAGAGTCATGCATGTTATAGCATCTGTCAGTACTTGATTCCTTTTTATTGCCAAATATTCCATTGTATAGATACACCACCTTTGGTTTATCCATTCATCAACTGATGAATGCTGGGTTTTTTTTAATTTTTTACTTTTGTGAATAAAGCTGCTGTAACCATTCATGTTCAGTCTTTTGTGTGGGCATGTGTTTTCATTTCTGTTGCATACATATTTAGAGTGAAATTGCTAGGTCACATGGTAACTGTATGTTTAACACTTTGAGGAACTGCTAGAATTTTCTCCAAAATTGTTGCACCATTCTCATTTTCCACCAGCAATGTATGAGGGTTCCAACTGCTCTGTGTTCTTGTCTATCTTTTTTGATTATAGCCATCCTAGTGGATATGAAGTGGTATCTTACTGCGATTTTCATTTGTATAGCCCTAGTGACTAATGATGTTTAGCATCTTTTCATGTGCTTTTTGCGTATTTGTATATCTTCTCTGGAGACTTTTTTACTTAGATCCTTTGCCCATTTTCTAATTATTTGTCTTTCAATTCTGGAATTGTAATAGTTCTGTATATATTCTGGACTCATGTCCCTTATGAGATCTATGACTTATAAATATTTTTCTCCCATTTCATGCATTGTCTTTTCACTTTCTCCTGACTGTCATATTTGCTGGGATGTTTTTGTTTGTCTTATGATTTTTGATTGTGGGAGTTTTTATTTGCAAAATCTTTCTCTGAGAGTTCAGTGTAACTTGTTTTCAAGGAACATTTTTTTTCACTGAGTATTTGTGTTTACTTTTGCCAAATGCCTGAGCTTATACCCTTAAGTAGCAAGTTAAAAGAAAATTCTCACACTGATGTGTGGGAACATACAAAGAATATGATGATAAGTCCAACCTTTGTGAAGGACCCATTTATTTTCATCTATATCCAGAATCAAGTTTGGATAACATTTTTTTTTCTTGCTGTCTGCTTCTGCTAGGCAGGCTTTCTTCTAATAATCTCTCTCTTTCTCTCTTTTTTTTCCTCAGAATCTGTGCACTCAGCATGGCCTCCAGTCAATCTCCATCCCTGTTAGGGCACAGAGCCCAAACCACAGTGCTCTCCCAAATTTGTAGGATCTCTAGGCAACAGTGTTCTGTAGATGTTCTTAGAGTGGACACTGGTTCAGTGCTGGTTTACCCTCCTGGAATGGAGCTGAAGCTTCATACTGGACTCAAATGTGATTTTTTTTTACCTTCTTTTAAAATGTTTAATTGATTTTAATGTTTATTTTAGATGATTTTAGCAGTCTTAGATGTTTTGTAACCAGAGGGGTTCAGGGTTTTGAGTATACTACAGACACAAAAATCTTACGTAATATTTTATCAGTTGGAGTATAATCCCATCCACCACTGGATGTATATTTTCCCTCATAAATGGTTATGATTTATTTAATATAGGGTGTTATATAATGTAAGACTGAAATTTTGATTTTACTGTGTTAGAATTGAATACAATTTTCAGAGCAAATATTCTGAACTTGCTTTATTTTTCTCTTCCATTTTCCTGAAATTTTTCATGTATTCCATGTTCCTTTTTTCTATATTTTTTTCTTTTCAAGTTTTTATTTAAATTATAGTTAGCTAACAAAAATGGCAAAATTGGTTTCAGGTGTGTAGAATTTAGTGATTCATCACTTACATATAGCACCCAGTGCCTTCCTTAATACCCATCACACATTTAGCCCATATCTCACCCACCTCCCTTCATCAGCCCTCAGTTTGTTTTCTATAGTTAAGAGTCTCTTATGGTTTGCTTCCTTCTCTTTTTTTCCCTTCCCTATGTTCATCCATTTTGTTTCTTAAATTCCACATATGAGTGAAATCATATGGTATTTGTTCCTTTTCTTTAAGGAACAAATTTTTCTTTTAGTAATTCAATTACTAAAATATATGAGCAATATATGCCCTGATGTAGTCTAATCTTTTAACAGATAATATCTCACAGTAAAGTGCATGTATTCCTTAGTTGTAGGTCAAATTAAATAATATTCTGCTAGAATATAGTTATTTCATTTTTCTTTCTTCATTCAGTAAATATGTATGAACTGCTGGGGGTGCCAATATGTAGCTAAATACTGGAGATACATAGAATTTATAGCCTAAAGACAAAACTGACATTAACCTATAAGTATATAAATAATTATTGTAATAATTTATGCAAAGGATGGAAATCACAGCATGCTATAAATGAGTAAAATAAAAAAATCTAAACTGGCCAAGAACATACAGGAAAAGTGTTCTAAAATGTAATATTGTGAAGGGCACGTGGCTGGGTCTGTCATTAAGCTTCCAACTCTTGATTTTGGCTCAGGTCATGATCTCAGGGTCATGGGATTGAACCCTGCGTTGGGCTCTGTGCTCATCAGGGAGTCTGCTTGGGATTCTCTCTCTTCCTCTCCCTTAACCCTCACCCGCTCAAATAAATAAATAAATCTTTAAAAATATTTTTTTAAAAAATGTAGTACTTTTTCAGGTTCTATACTCTAGGAGGAAGTTAGCTGGGTATAGAAGTGAAGGAAAGTCATTCCATGTGAAGGGAATAGCCTGGAAATAGTCCTAAATTAAGATGCCTGATACTTCAGAGAATTTGAAAGAAAGTCAGTGTGATGTAACATTATGGAAAAAAAATTACATTAGAGCTAAATTTCAGAGGGAGGATGGATTTTGACAGCCAGTGAAGGATATGAACCTACGTCTTAATGCCACAAAATAGTTTTAGCTAGGGAAGAAACATTGAGAATTGCATTTTAATCACATCACTCTGGGTGCTTGTAGAGAATGCATTCAATGGAGGAAGGAATTTATACAGTGCTTAAGGAACAGTTAGAAAGCTGTTGCCTAGAGGAAACAAGAAATGTTGGTGTCTTGAATTAGGAGAGAATACTTAAGATTACCATCAATGAGTATGGGATTCCCAATTTAGCATGCACTGGTCCCTCCTCAACACTCATAAACAAATCAAATTTCGCTGATAATTAAAATAAGGATTACAAGCTTACCAGAGGCAAATTTAAGTGCAGTTTTATGTAAAGCATTCGGAAAGAAAAAGTTACATGATATAGTACCTAAAATTAAGAAATATGCTTCTTCTTTTATTTATTGAGGTTTGAAAGGCAACTGTGCATCCTTATGATATTTCTTGGAGCATTTGGTTTCAAGGCTACTTTTTGTAGTTCTACTGAAATTGTTTTTGTATTGGTTCCTTCCGTCTGGTATCTTAACATTATCTCTGGCATTATTTATATTCACTCTACTCTCAAATTTAATTAATTCTTATTTTTTGTCTCATTGGATCAAGAGATTAGAATGGTATCTTTCCGATTGTTGTTCATATTATTTCACTCATGATTTGTACTGGTACCTCATTTAAAGATATATAAATTTATGAATGTCATTAACAATTCATATCTATTAAAATTATCCCTATTAGTATTCCATATTTTTTATTATTTATTTCTTCACTAATAAATATATATTGAATATCTATGGAAAAGTGCTCAATGATTTCAAATGTCTATTTTGCTGTAGGTCACTCATTATCATTATGTGCTTTAGCAGCAGTAAATGTGAATTAAAATATTTTATGGTTTTCTGCACAGGTTATGGTTCTGCACTGGTCACTCTAACATAAGAAGAGTGAAACCATGTATTATATATAATCTATTCAACTTCTATTAGCACAGTATTTGGAAGTTGTGTTAATTATATAGTGCTCAAATCTAGAAGTTCTGTGTAGAGATAACATGTTGGAACCGTAATTTTCTCATGGCCCCTTGCATTTTCTGATTTCTCAGGGTGTAAATAATAGGATTCAGTAAGGGTGCGATAACAGTGTAAAATACAGCAAGGACTTTATTGCCTGCAAAACTACTGAATGGCCAGGTATAGATAAAGATACAAGGTCCAAAGAACAGAGTGACCACAATGATGTATGCAGACAGTGTGGACAGAGCCTTGGAGGGCCCTCCAGGTGATCCTTGTTGTACAGTGATCAGGATGACAGTGTAGGAGACAAGCAGGAGGATGAAACTGATGAATGAGAGCAGCCCACTGTCAGCAATGACAAAGAATTCCAGGGTATATGTGTCCATGCAAGCAAGCTTAATCACAAGGGGAAGGTCACAAAATATATTGTCTATGACATCGGGGCCACAGAAAGGCAAGTTTACTGTTAATACCATCTGGCTCATGGTGTGTACAAACCCAATTGTCCATGAAAGTATCACAAACCCACTCAGCAGCCTGTGGCTCACGATTGTCCTGTAGTGCAGGGGTTTGCATATGGCTACATATCCGTCAAAGGCCATGGCTATCAAAAGAGTCGCCTCAGCACCCCCAAAGAAGTGCATAAAGAACATCTGGGTCATGCAGCCCCATATGGAGATGGTCTTGTGTTCATTGAGCAAGTCTGCCTCAGCACCTCCAAAGAAGTGCATAAAGAACATCTGGGTCATGCAGCCCCATATGGAGATGGTCTTGTGTTCATTGATCATTTTGGGTGTGGTGACAGTGGAGAGACACATATCCAGAAAAGAGAGGTTTCCAAGGAGGAAGTACATGGGAGAATGAAGAGTGGAGCTAAATGTCACTATGACCATAAGGAGAATATTTCCCAACACAGTAGTACTGTAGATCAAGTAGAATGTTACAAAGAAGAAAATCTGAGGTTCCCATTGTCCAGAAAATCCTAGTAAAATAAACTCAGTCACTACAGATCCATTTTTAAGATCCATTTACTTGATTCAGAAAGGCTCCAGAAGTTCTTTTATACAAATAAAATAAAGAGGTACCTGGGTGGCTCAGTTGGTTAAGTGTCAACTCTTGATTTCAGCTCAAGTCTTGATCTCAGTTCAGGTCTTGATCTCAGGGTTGTGAGTTCAATCCCTGTGTTAGGCTACATTTAAGGAAAAAAAAAAGAATGAAAAAAAAAATAAAGCCACCATTAGCATGGATGTTTTCCTATTTCTATTTGATGATATGAGAATATATAATTTTAAATATATCAGCATCACCATCTATAATTTGAAATTATTCTATGGGTCACATCACTTTGAAACAATGTTCTTATAGTTATGCAGCAATTAAAAAGCATTTGATGGAGTGGAGGTTTTATTTTCTATTGTTTATTCTATCAAATGATACTTTTATCAGTTGGTCTTGACTCACTAATTTGTTCATGTAGAAAAATTAGATAAGTAGTTACATTAGTATTTTTTGCCTTTTATTATCACAATTGCTGTCACCTCTTGAGATCATTTTACAACAATATATAAAGAACATAGAATTTGGAAGGTTAGGAAATTGTATTGTCCTGCATCACTGAAGTCATTTATTAAGATTATTCAATGTTTCTAAAATAAAGAAAATGTACATGCACATACACACACACACACACACACACACACACACAATGTAGGGGTTAATTTGTATATGAAAGAAAGTCTTTTAATTCATTAAAAATAATTGGCTTTTTAGTTTCTGTTTTATAGTGTACTGAGAATTTCACAAAATATGGACTCATCCTCAGATCTTTATGAACTTATTTTCTCAATTCCAGTATTACTATTGTTCACAGTGAGAAGTGCGTGCATTGTGTGTAAATGTATGTATGTGGTGGTTAAGAAGTAAACAGTGAAATGATTCAACCCTAACATATAGATTTTACTTTGGTTGTAACGTATTATACTAAAGTGTCTTTACTCGGCTTTTTAGACATTGTTCATTGGATCTAGAGTGATTAAATGATCAATAACTATTAAGTGATGACTATGTGCTAAACTCTGTTCTAAGTGTTTCACATGCATTAACGCATTCAATGCTCATAACAATCCCATGAGGGCAACATTATTATCATCCTCATTTTGCATATAAGGAAACTATAGTATAGAAGTCTTTAATGACTTACAGGAACACAGCTAATAAGGGTCAGCTGATATTCAAGCCCTGTCAGTCTAGTCATGAATTGGGTCCATACTAATATACATGTTGCCTCCACAATTAAAGGAATGTATATTTATGGTCAAGTTATCAAGTATTGATTGAATTCATATGTTCCATGTGAATTCCTTAGGAGATATGCTTCAACAGGTATGTTGGAATCCTTCTATGTTACAGTTAATTATACTGTATTTTCTTATACGGAATGAATCACTGCTCCACCTCTAGAGACAATCTAGAGATACATAATTATCAGACAAAAAAATAACAATAAACCAAATAAAAGTATTTAAGTGAGTACATGGTGTATGTGACATATCATTAAGAATTTTAAAACGATGGAGACCAATTCCAAGTGACACTTCCAGCTACATCTTCAGGCTCACTTGTTGTTGTCTTCAAAATGCTTAAAAAATAAACATCATCCTCATGGTCAGTAAACAAAAAGGACAAGGCTTAGGGCATATGTGAGGATTTATAGGAAGAAAACATTAAGAGCTGTGGGTAGGAGGAGTGGTACATTTAGAAAAGGGACTGAATGCGGATAGGAAGGTGCATGGGAATGTCTGTTCTCTTTTCCCCAATGAACTGTAACTTTCTCCTTCTTTTTATTTCTACTCAGGCCCTTGTCAAAATGTCCTACCACCATTTTCCAGCCTTAATTCCCTCCACTGCTTTCCTGTCTAAGATATTATTAAGAACTGGATAATGCGTACAAATTAGGGAGAATAAAGATGAAAGTGATGTTCTTGTCAGTCAACCTCCAGGAGTAGACAGAGTAGATGTTGAATGATGACAGTGGGTCTGGAAGAGCACACAGAGGACAGCTACTCAGCACACCCTCTTTGAACGGCTGTGTTTCATGATTATTGGGTGAGTGAGCAGGAATTTTGCTTTGGAGACCTTTGTGACGGTAATTTTAATAATTAGGTGCACTTTGGAGAAATGCAAGTCTTGATGATTATTAGATGAAATGAATATGCCAGCTACAATTTGGGAACGAATACATTTGATACATGGAATTTCATGCCCTATGAAACAATGACAACAGAAAAACTTGGATATAAAATGAATACAGTTAATGGGGCACCTGGGTAGCTCAGTCGTTAAGCGTCTGCCTTCAGCTCAGGTCATGATTCCAGGGTCCTGGGATCGAGCCCCACGTCGGGCTCCCTGCTCTGTGGGAAGCCTGCTTCTCCCTCTCCACTCCCCCTGCTTGTGTTCCCTCTCTCGCTGTGTCTCTCTCTGTCAAATAAATAAATAAAATCTTAAAAAAAATTAATACAGTTAAGTGTAATGCAATTAATATGAATAAAACCTACTTTATAGCTTTATTTTGCCCTTTCATTTTATTTTAGAGAGAAAACTGGCATTCATTTATGTTGATAGCTTTCCCAGCATTTTTTTCTCTCACTCCTCTCTTTCCTTTCCCAAGCAAATTTCTAAAACTATTCCTTTAGTTCTCCACTTAATATACCTGTTCTTATATGATGAGTGAATAAAAGCAACATAAATGAAGGGAAAGAAATGATATAGTTTAGACAAAAATTCTATTAGTGAAGAAAATTTTCTTCCTCTTCAATAAGCAATTGCACATTTTATTATACTTTTACTCAATTTATGATGTGCTTTTGAGGAAATTGAAGGAAAAATAATTATATATTAGACTAGGAGGGACTTTGTAGTCATTTATTTCTTACATATTATTTAGCAAATGAAAAGTCTAGGTCCACATAATTAAGTAAATTTCCCATATATTAGTTGTAGGACCACCCTAAAGAGATGTGGTATTAGGTGAGAGGGTGTATGTGTAAGATTCTGGCCAGGCACAGAATGAGCACCAAGATGGTATGCACTGAATCTGAATCATTCATGTAAATCCAAGATTACAATCCAGAGAATTTTCCATATAAATCCCCATTAGGAAAGGAACAAGCCAAGACTTATTTTATTAAGTAGTTGGATATGAGCATTTCTGCTCTTGCTCATGTGTATACAATATATATTACTTAATCTAAAAATAATTGAGTCATTTAAGTATAGCAAACTGAGGGTTACCAGAGAGGAGGTGGGTGGGGGGATGAGTTAAACTGGTGATGGAGATTAAGGCATACACTTGTCTTGATGAGTACCTGATGTTGTGTGGAAGTGTTGGAATTGCTATGTTTACACCTGAGAGTAATATTACACTGTATGTTAACTAACTGGAATTTAAATAAAAACTTAAAAAATATATAATTGAATCAAGTAAATATTTTTTCTTTCATTGTTGGCACTTTAAGAAAAAAGAAAAATTTCAATTTTGACAGGTTTTATGTTTTTCAAAATTTATGCATACTTATGCTAAAGTACTGAAGGATCTCAAAAACATTATGCTAAGTAAAAGAAGCAAGACTCAAAAGGCCGCATGTATGATTTTATTTATATGAAATGTCTGGTGAACACAAATCTATAGAGACAGAAGGTACATTAGTGGTCACCTTGAACTGGGGAGTGAGTTTAAGTTGGCAGAGTTTTCTTTCTGTGGTGATGAAATGTCCTAAAATAAGATTGTGGTGATGGATGCATAACTATGTGAATATAATAATAATCACTGAAATGTGTATTTAAAATTGGTAAATTTCAGAGTATATGAATTATAGTCAATGAAACTCAAACTACTCTACATTTTTTGCTTTTATTATTAAGTTAAAATTATTGTTAATATGTTAGTTTCATTTTTTTAAACAGTTTTCTAGTACTATCCAGCTGCTTTTACCCAAATATATTTCATTACCAGATAGTTGATGACATATATCATATCTGATCCAACTTAAGTTTAGATTTTTTTTTAAAGAATTTATTTATTTATTTGACAGAGAGAGTGAGCACAATCAGGGAGAGCCGGAGGCAGAGGGAGAGGGAGAAATAGGCCCCCCACAGAGCACAATCCCAGGACCCCAGAATCATGATCTGAGCCGAAGGCAGACGCTTAACTGACTGAGCCATCCAGGTACCCCAGGTTTAAATTTCTTAATGTCCCCTATTTGATTTATATTTTTGACTATCTTATGTATTTGGAAGCTTGCCATTCTCTGATTTTGTTAAAGAAGTTTGTTGATATTTTCCATACTATTTTAAGTACTCATAATTGAGTTTCCTGAATTATTCACATTTTTGTTCATTCCCTTGCATATGAACATTTTGTAGGGACCTCTCCCTTTTTTAAAAAAATATTTATTTATTTATTTTTATTTATTTGTGAGAGAGAGAGCAGGGGGCGGAGGGGGGGGCAGAGGGAGAGTCCAAAGCAGACTCCCCACCTAGCACGGAGCCCAATGTGGGGCTTAATGTGGGGCTCAATCTCACAACCTGGAGATCCTGAGCTGAAATCAAGAGTTGGATGCTTAACCAACTAAGCCATCCAGGTGCCCCAGGACTTCTCCCTTTTTATTTCTTTAAGATTTCATTTGTATTTGTGGTGTAATGGTCAGTTCTATACAGAAGGTCAGTTCTATACGTATCTAGTTCTGGTCATTAATTCTCCCTCGCCTGCTCCTTCTCCAGCTCTCTCATTACATGTCCTATCAGCACCTGAAATGATTAAAAGAAAAAATTGAGTTTCTAACTATTACATTGATTTCATTGCTAGTATGAGTTAACTAGATGCTCACAATTTGCTTTTCTTAATTTTCATCATCATTTTTAATCACTAACCATCTACTGCCAAGTTTTACTCGTCAATATCATGTTGAGACCATATATTCTTTAAATTTGTATAAAAATTCTTGGCTGTCGGTCACTGTGAAATAGTAATGTGATCTTCCAGTGAGAGAGGATTTCATGTCTCAAAAGCCATGGCATTTTCCTTCCAGCCAACACAAAATTAATTAAAATACCATCTTCAGTATATTAAACCTCTAACAAATTAGCTCTGTGTGATGTTTCTACTTACTTGTTCTAAAGACACAGTATGAAGAATTATATGTTCAAGGGGATAATCAAAATTATAAATCTGCTTTTCACTCTCTGCAATGCTCTGTATATGAATGTATATACTATCTTCTACTTCGTTTATAAAGATGTGAATCGCTTTGGAGACAGATGTGTTGGGGCTCTGGGAATCTATATTTCAGTGGGAGTTGTTAGGGCACTGAGGCTACTGTCCTAGCAAGACCAGGAGAGATGTTTACACTTAATTTCTGGCCCTGCAATATGCTGTGGTTCTCTCTGAGCATTGGCTTGATTACACTGGGTGGGAGAGTGTTGGTTGATTGGTTGTACTACAGGAATTCTAGACATCTTTGAATTAATGGATGCTTGTTTTCCCTCATATTACTCCAAGCTATCCTCTTACCTTCCTTCTAACAACTTTGGGTAAATGTTTAGATGAATAATCTCAATGCTTCTCTGAACATAACGTCCTCAACATAAAAATAGATCTCTACATGTTATAGATTTACTGACAGCATATATTATGTACAACATTAATATATTCAGGAAGTAGAAATTTTAAAAGACAAAGTTCAAATAAATTATGCTAATTTAAAATTTGAAATGATACATTGATGATACAACTGTTTTATGCTCATTAACATTTAAAAATTATATGATTTTCAAAGAATATCTATATGGCACAAAATAGTTCCATAATCATTGCCCCTTTCACTATAAAATATTACCATAAAATCTTGTTCTATGAGGTATTGCTTTTATAAAACTAATCATAATTGATGATCTTGGTGTACTTTGTACCACAGGCTTCCATGTTTGTTTCAATAACTTGCCAACAAAGATTGTCATGAATAACCTTCAAATTGGTTGATATTGCTGTCACTTCTATGGAAGTTCATATTTAATTCCAGTCAAATTCACCACTTAACCCATGGCTTAATGTGGTTTTTGTCATAGACATTGTGTTTATTATAGGAGTCATTACAGTTGATGAAAGATTATTAGATACAGATGTTAAAATCATCCATACTTTTGTATAACGCAAAATTCCTTCCCATAAGACAAATCTGATTCTACCACATTTAATCATTTAAAAAAATCATTTATTTTGAAATCATTAGAAGTAGTTTTCTGTTTACTTTTTGATACTCTTTGCTGATAAGAAATGCATTTTATTTATTGTCATACTGCTTATGTAAGCCATTTTTACAGTAGCTGAAAACAAGTATTTTCTCAGTAGAATGTGGCTTTTGTCCTTTTGCTATTAGTAAGAAACATTCAAGAACACTTTTAGTGAAAAATTTAAACCCTTCATTTATTAGCTGGTGAGTATTAATACTGCAAAAAATTTATAGAATTTTATGTATTTTATATTTACTTTTTAAATGTTTTGCTTGTCATGATCACTAGCTAATATATCAAGGTACAGTATAGATTGTCAAGTTCATTATTAATAATGGAAGTAAATCCATATTGTAAATTAATGTTTCTTAATAATTTGGAATGTTTTTAGCCAGTTTATTGTCAGTTCTCATAGCTTCTTGTTCTTTTACTTTGTGATTTAGCTGACAAAGAGTTCATATTATGGGTGAAATTGTCAACCCTATAATTTTATAATCGTTTATGTGAGTTTTAATAACTAGAATTATCTTCAATGCAAGGCTTATTGACACAAATCTATTTAAGTTCCTTATAAAGTTTTGGAGAACAAATCAAATTAAAATAAAATAACATAATCCTTCGGTATCCCCTTCTCCCAGTTTTGGCACACCTAATCTGTAAGACATAGAAATATGTTCAAAGCAAATAACTGCAAAGAGAACTGCTCTAAATCCCTCTGTCTTTTGGTTAACTAATTCTTTTTCAGACAAACTTAAGTATAATAAGTAATGTGACCAGGTATTATACAGATTAATTTTGAGTACCAAAAATAATCTGAATATTAAATATTAATGAAGCTTACTTATCTTTTCAAGTTAAGACACATCAATAGATGTTCACATTTTTTCTGTATACTTGATGAATTGGTTACAGCCAGCTAAAAATGTATTCACCCTCCTTTGGGACAATGGGTTTAAGTAAATTGTAATGACTGTTTAATTCAATCTTCTCTTTCGGTTCAACAGTGGATATTGACCCAATTACTACTCCTCCAGGTCCCATACTTTCCACAGTAATAGTTCTTTACTTCTTGAATGAATATTCACCCTCTATTACTGGCCAGGGTAAAATTCTGTGATTCCTCAAGTATTCCTTTCCTGTCCTCAAATGTTTAATAGTCCCAATTTCTACTGCATTACTGCATATTCCTTGGTGGTAGGGATTATATTTAGCATTGACCCTGAATTTAATTTCTTACTTTTGGCTAATTTATTGAGTGAATTTGCTTTCTGTTCTCTAATATCCTTCAACTCTCTAGTGTTGAATATACTGTCCTTTGATTTCCTCTAAGGAAAATTCTGGGGACAAAATTTTGGTGCTCTAACTTTAAATTTGTTTTCTAGCAGTGTAAGTTCCTAGTGCAGATATCTAAGATATAAGGAAACTCTTTACAACTAGTTCTCAAGTGGCTAAAGTGAGGCCTTGAAATAGGTACTGAACTCAGCAAGTCTCAGACTTTCTTGGGCCCATACTGTATGTCAGGAACCTGTCCTCAAGGATCTCAGAATCTTATTATTCAATACAGAACCCAAATAACCCATTGCTAAATGTGATGATACAGGTATGCAAAAAGCAAACCTTGTTGTTTTTTTTTAAATTTTTTTATTGTTATGTTAATCCCCATACATTACATCATTAGTTTTAGACATAGTGTTCCATGATTCATTGTTTGTGCATAACACCCAGTGCTCCATGCAGAACGTGCCCTCCTCAATACCCATCACCAGGCTAACCCATCCTCCCACCCCCCTCCCCTCTAGAACCCTCAGTTTGTTTTTCAGAGTCCATCGTCTCTCATGGTTCTTCTCCCCCTCCGATTTCCCCCCCTTCATTCTTCCCCTCCTGCTACATTCTTCTTCTTCTTTTTTTCTTTCTTAACATATATTGCATTATTTGTTTCAGAGGTACAGATCTGAGATTCAACAGTCTTGCACAATTCACAGCGCTTACCAGAACACATACCCTCCCCAGTGTCCATCACCCAGTCACCCCATCCCTCCCACCCCACCCCCCACTCCAGCAACCCTCAGTTTGTTTCCTGAGATTAAGAATTCCTCATATCAGTGAGGTCATATGATACATGTCTTTCTCTGTTTGACTTATTTCGCTCAGCATAATACCCTCCAGTTCCATCCACGTCGTTGCAAATGGCAAGATCTCATTCCTTTTGATGGCCGCATAATATTCCATTGTGTATATATACCACATCTTCTTTATCCATTTATCTGTTGATGGACATCTTGGCTCTTTCCACAGTTTAGCTATTGTGGACATTGCTGCTATAAACATCGGGGTGCACGTACCCTTTCGGGTTCCTACTTTTGTATCTTTGGGGTAAATACCCAGGAGTGCAATTGCTGGATCATATGGTAGCTCTATTTTCAACTTTTTGAGGAACCTCCATACTGTTTTCCAGAGTGGCTGCACCAGCTTGCATTCCCACCAACAGTGTAGGAGGGTTCCCCTTTCTCCGCATCCCCGCCAACATCTGTCATTTCCTGACTTGTTAATTTTAGCCATTCTGACTGGTGTGAGGTGGTATCTCATTGAGGTTTTGATTTGGATTTCCCTGATGCCGAGCGATATTGAACACTTTTTCATGTGTCTGTTGGCCGGCAAAAAGCAAACCTTGTTTTATGGAGTTTGCAAATTTCTCCTAAAAGAGGCTATCTTTCCCCAAAAAGGCAACTTTGTTTTTAATGGTAGGCATTGATTGGCTGCACAAAGAAGCAAGAAGAAAATTCTAGGCAGAGATAATTATATGTAGGGAGGTATGGACACATAGAGTATTCTGATATATTGAATGAAGAGAAAATAGCTAGTATGTTTGAAGTATGTGATAACTTGGGTGGTGAAGAAGGGAGAGTTTTTGGTGAGGACAGAAAGTTAGGTTAGAATAAGAACTCTGAAGGGTCTTGAATATCAATCAAGGTAGTTTGGAATATATTCTGTAATTAGTGAGGAGTGCTTGAAATGCTAAAATAGAGACTGAAAAGAATTGAGCTTTCACAAGGTGTGGTAGTAGCACTGTGAAGTAATTACCGTGTTATTTTAATAATCTAGGTAAAAAATGATGAAAGTCTGACATAAGGCCATGGAGGGTAATGGAGAAGAGGTTCTGATTAAAGTATCAGGTGGAATCGTGAAAATTTGGTAACGGAGCGTGCACAAATGATGACACATTGAAGAGTAAGTGGTGAGTTCCATAATACTGTCTGCAGATGTTCTACATCAGAATCAAATAAATTAGGAACTTTTGGACTGGCAGAGTGAGGAGCCTAGTGGACTTTCTCGCCAACAAAACAAACACTTCACTCGTGAAACTTATAGAGAACAATACTGTATAGTCTCCAGAAATTGTCCAAATCATATAAAATAGATAAATGATCATATAAGAAAATCTACTAAATCTTAAGAATAGCAGTCTAGCATTTAAGCCTCCCCCCACATCATGTCTCCTTTCCGAGCTCCATATTGTAGAAGCCCTTTTCTGCTCTACTCTGGGTAATCTGCTCTAGGCACGTGTGGTGAAGAAAATAGGGATTCCCTCTCTGCACGATCCAGGCTAGCACTGTGTTCTTAGGTTTTACCCTGGAATGGTAAGGACTTAAGTGTTGAAGATGTTCTATTCCAGGTGAGTACCAAGGAAATGATGAGGCTATCTTTCCCCATTCTGCACCTACTTGTACAACAGAGATTCCACTTATATAAGGTATTTAAAGCAGTCAGACTCATGGAAACAGAAGTAGAATGGTGGTGGCCAGAAGCTGGACAGAGGAGTAAACGGGGAGTTGCTGCTCAATGGGTATAGTTTCAGCTATGCAAGATCAATTATTTCTGGAATTGCTGCTGTACAACAGTGTCCCTAAAAGTAACAATACTATATTGTGCACTTAAAAATTTGTAGGAGGGTGGTTCTCATATTAAATATTCTTAGCACAGGGGCACCTGGGTGGCTCAGTTGGTTAAGCATCTGCCTTCGGTTCAGGTCATGATCCCAGGGTCCTGGGATCGAGTCCCGTATCAGGCTCCCTGTTCAGCAGGGAGTCTGCTTCTCCCTCTCCCTCTGCCCCTCCCCCTTCTCATGCTCTCGCTCTCTCTCTCAAATAAATAAATAAAATATTTTAAAAATAAAATAAAATGTAAAAATACCAATCATTTAAAAAAATGTTCTTAGTACAGCAATAAATAATAATAACAACAACAACAAATCTATTCTAGACATGGCAGGATAAGAACACCAGGGCCCCCCTTAGTACCCCTACCCTCCAGCTTACTTAGAGTGGAAGTTCATGCAGAAGGGGCAAGTTGAGGTGACCAGGACCTTTGCTCCCCTAGTGCCCACTCACACAGGAGGATGTCACTTAAGGAGCATTGGGCTGCTACCTCTGCCCTCAGCTCCTGTGCGGTGGTACTCAGGCTCTGCACAGAAGGACAGGCATGCCATAAGGATGAAAAACTCCATAGCTCTATCTGAGGGGGCCTGGCTTTATTTGGAAGAGAGCTTGGAGAGTTCCACGTAACAGTGCAATGTCAGAAACAGTGGAGCTCTTGGTGAAGAGCAGTTAAGAAAGCACTGGTATCAACAAACCAAATTGCATAGCAAACTGAAGTTTAAAATAGAAACAGTGACAGGCACAAGAAAAACCCTACTGGGATCACAATCAACCCTGGGGATAAGGGAGACTGTGTGCACTCAGTGGCTGTACCCACTTAAGAGAAATCAGACAAAAGCAAGGGGCAGAAATGAAAAGATTCTCCAAGCCACACATAGTTTTACCAACAAAGGGTGGAAGCCTCAGTGACACAAAAAGATTAAGAACACCCTCTAACTAAATACTGTCTGAAAAATAAGCAACACCAAACCAAGAGCAACTCCTAGGAAGCCAAGCTTTAAAAAAAAAGCCACACAAATTCCTGTTAGTCTGGAAGACAGTGTGAGTGCCCAAGTCTGTGCACTTCTCAGGAAACAGTGGAGACAGAGCATTGAGCTATTAGTCTCTGAATAAATGTGGGGCAAAAATGTAAACTCTGAACTGTGATAGCAGCCTCTAAGCCACACACATGTCTACTAGTTAAGGATAAAATTCTACCTGACCTAGGAGACTTAAGCAAAACCACCGACCAGTAAGTGTCTTATCATGCCCCAAAGGTAACCAAGCTGAAGATTAAAAACAAGAAAGAAATCTGAGAAGGGACATAGGCTACACTGCAGAGGCAATATACTTCAGAGTTAATTCAGCCAAGGAACTAAACAACCAACCAATCAAACAATTCTAATAACATCAGTATTGGAAAGGAGAGGGATCAGTAACCAGAATTGCTACAATACATTATAAAAAATTTCCAGTTTTGGGGTGCCTGGGTGGCTCAGTCAATTAAGTGTCTTCCTTCAGCTCAGGTCATGATTCCAGGGACCTGGGATTGAACATCATGTAGGGCTCCCTGCTCAGTAGGAAGTTTGTTTGTCCTTCTCCCTCTGCTGCTCCCCCCTGCTCGTGCATTCTCTCTCTCACTCATAAATAAAATCTTTAAAAAATAAGAAATTAAAAAATAGTCCAGCTTTGGGTGCCTGGGTCTCAAGTTGGTTAAGCGACTGCCTTCGGCTCAGGTCATGATCCTGGAGTCCCGGGATTGAGTCCCGCATCAGGCTCCCTGCTCAGCAGGGAATCTGCTTCTCCCTCGGACCCTCCTCCCTCTCATGCTCTCTGTCTCTCATTCTCTCTCTCTCAAATAAATAAATAAAATCTTTAAAAAAAAAAATAGTCCAGTTTTAACCAAAGCTGATGAGACATGTGAAGAAACACAAAACTATATCCCATACATGAAATAAAAGGTCAATAGGAACTGCTTTTGTGGGGACTCCAATATTGCACTTAGCAGAAAAAGAAAACTTCAAAGTAGCTATTATAAATATATCCTGAGAACTAAAGGAAAGCATGCCTAGAGAGGTAGAGGAAGGTATGACAATATCTCACTAAGTAGAGAGTATCAAAATAGATAGAAATTATTTTTTTATTTTTTTAAAGATTTTATTTATTTATTAGAGAGACAGACAGCGAGAGATGGAATACAAGCAGGGGCAGAGGGAGAGGGAGAAGCAGGCTCCCCACTGAGCAGGGAGCCCGATGCGGGGCTCAATCCCAGGACCCTGGGATCATGACCTGAGCCGAAGGCAGATGCTTGATGACTGAGCCATCCAGGTGCCCCAGAAATTATTTTTTTGGAGTGGAGATTCTGGAGTTGAAAAGTACAATAACTCACTCAAATGTAGAAGTCACTAGAGGAGCTCACCAGTTGATGTGAGCAGTCAGAAGAAAGAACCAGTGAACTTGAAGATATATCTGTAGCAATTATGCAATCTCAAGAACAGATGTAAAACAGAAAGTGAGGAAAAGTGAACAGATCCTCAGAAGAATGATGACACCATTAAGTGCACCAATATATATATGTAATAGGATGTAAATTTTGGCTTCTGGATTGGACCATTAATCTGATCAAGATCTTATTAATTCAAATAGGGAGTGCAGGAAAAATAACAGGTTTGGGAAGGTAGGTAACGTATTTAGTTTTTACGTTTTGGGCTTGATATGTCTTCAAGATGCACAGGGAATGGCTCAGTAGAAAGTTGAAAATAAAAATTTGCAGCTCAGAAATGAGGAGCAGATAGGAGAAAATGATATTACTGAGGGTAAGTATAAACAACTACCACCTTGAAGGCTAGATGAGCAAAAGAGGAAGAGACATTACCCAGAATCCCTAAATGCTGCTGGATCAGTGTCACCATTAGTGATGTTGAAACCTCTATCCTATTACTGACTAAGAAGATAAGAGCTATGCACTTGATGAAGCTTTAGAGGAGCCTTGGATCCTTCAACCTTACTGATGCTGCTGAACCCCCCAAAATAATTCTGGAGTCCACAGTTGCCCAATACTGCTGCTGCCTGAGCCCAAAGCAGAGGAATGTAAAGCTTCTCCCTTTTTCCTGCTGTCCAGTATCATGTTAATATCTCCCACTGATAGAACCTGATAAGAATAAGTTTGCAAGGGAGTTCAGGAAATGTAATTTTCAGGCTTGTAGCTATCTCCTATAGAGAGAGGACTACAGAGGAGCTAATAAGGGGCTGAGAGTCAAAAGAGAAATATTCAGAATCATCTTCCCACTTGGTTGCTCAGCATCCATGCACATCAATCCACCTTTACTTAAACTTCCAGTCAATGACAGTTGCTTCAACCTAAAGATTCATTTATCGTACATACAAATTAAGACATTCTCCCCTTTTTCCTCCAAGCATAAAGCTAAATATTCTCATAAATTACTATATCCATCTCAGTGTAGTGTTGGGATCTCCTCTAGTTTAGTCATAATCCCACAGGAATATTCTATAACCTAGAGACTAAATAGTAAAATTAATCACCAACATCTCCTTGGTGAGGAAAAATAAAAGAAAAAAAGGATTTTGAAATTTCTTAATAAATACCATAAATACACAATTTTACCATAATACACAATTCAGGAGGAAAATATCCTTAGTTACTATAATCATCGTTTTCCTACTAATGGGTCACGAGACTCAGTTGTCCTCGGTTGTTTTCTTTTACTTCCAATTGCTTTCTTCTTTTGTCTACATCTAATATCTCCAATAATGATGACTCCTTACTTGGTAGAGTGAATTAAATTTAAAATTTTATTGGTTCATGCCCTTCTCATTTACTTTTCTTATTGAAATACAATAAACATACAATATTATATTCATTTCAGGTGTACAATATATTGATTCAGCAGTTCTATACATTAGTCAGTGCTCACACAATATATGTAGTCACCCCTAGTCACCATTAATGTTATCCTGGGAATGTAAATTGATGTAGCCACTGTGGAAAACATTTTCATTTACTGTTATTACTTGATGTGCAAATATTATGAGGCACCACAAAGAATCACTTGAGTCTCATACATGATTTCCCTACCCTACTGAGTAACACTAATCCTAGTATACCTTGATAATTGGGATCAGTCTTTTCAGCTGGCTTAATAAGTTCTTCTGTTAAATCAGAGGTATAGAGACTGAAATGGCTGGTGACTTTGACCTTCAGATCAATGGGAGATTGTTTTATCCTCTTGTTGGAAAGAGTTATTTATTGAAAACATGTAAAGGAGGGGACGGGAAACAAATTTATGAATGTTATTAAAATTTAGATAGAAAATTAATCTATTAGAAAAGCATATATTTTGAAGTTAGAGGGAGGATCTGATTCTCGGTCTAGTACTTACAATTTCTGTGGCAAGTTCATTAAATTTTATAATTCTCAGTTTTCTACTGAGACTATGTTAATAATATGCTCTATTTTCATCATTGTGAAGAGAAAACATGCAAAGTGCCTCATCCATGGTTAGAACTCAATAAATACTTATTTAGAATCTCATTTAGTTTATAAAAAACTGAAAATTACAACATATATGAATGGGATTATATTGGTATGGTTTGTATTTTGATGCATGATTCCAGATGTTTTATTGCACATATATACTTGTGTAGGGAAGGATTACCATTTCCCAAAAATGTGACTTATGGTTGATACAAAATCAAATACCTCATTATCTTTGGATGATGATGATAATGGCAACAATGATGATGATGATGACTTTGATGATTGTAATGTATCAGTTACAAGGTTGATCTGGAACTCACTTGCTTGGTCTTTATTTTTCTTATTGCTTTCCTCATGTCTTTATTCCTGAATGTGTAGATGATTGGATTTAAAAGGGGAGTGAAAATTGTGTAAAACACAGAGAGGATCTTATCTATGGATACCCTGTTGAATGGCCATATATAGATAAAGATGCAGGGTCCAAAGAACAGTACCACCACTGTAATGTGGGCTGAAAGAGTGGATAAAGCCTTGGAAGACCCACTGGACGAGCGATGCCGGACAGTAATCAGAATGGTGCTATAGGAGATGAACAGGAAGATGAAACAGAACAAAGAAAGTAGTCCACTGAATGCAATGACTAATACTTCCAAGATGTAAGTGTCAGTACAAGCAAGTCTGATGACCTGAGGCAGATCACAAAAAAAGCTATCCACAACATTGGGGCCACAGAATGGTAAAGTCACTGTGAACACCATTTGGCTCATAGTGTGCACAAAACCAGTGGTCCAGGACAGAAGTGCAAGTCCTATGCAAACACGATGGCTCATGATAGTTTTGTAATGGAGGGGTTTGCATATGGCAATGAATCTATCAACTGCCATGGCTACAAGCAGCATCATCTCACTTCCACCTAAAAGGTGAAGGAGGAACATCTGGGCCATGCAGCCTTCATAGGAGATAGCCTTATTTTCACTAATTAGGGCACAGATCATTTTAGGAGTAGCAAAGGAGGCCAGGGACATATCAATAAAGGAAAGGTTGGCCAGTAAGAAGTACATGGGAGAGTGTAAGTGAGGGTCCAGTTTTACTACCAAGATAATAATGAGGTTACCTAGTATAATGGCTATGTAGATAATGGAAAAAAACAAGAAAAAGCAAATCTGTAACTCACGAAAATCTGTGAGGCCCAGCAATATAAACTCAGACACCATGGAGTGATTTTGTTTCTCCATTTGTTTGGGTGTTGGCATATGTTACCTAAAACAAAATCAAAATAGATTAAAATCTATGAATTAAAGTTGAGAGATGAAATACATATACACTTAACTTTGCTCCCTAAAATCCACTGAAATGTGCAAAAAGAATCAAAAGTGTTGAACAACATTGAATCCAAAAATTTTTGAAAAAAAGAATAGACAAAATTTCTTAGCAAAGCTTATGAGGAATTTCTGCCATAAACTAAGACATTTGAAGAAAATTATAGTCGGCACTACTTAACTCATATCTGCACTAATCTTGAGAAAAGTATCTGAGTTGGTGAAAGAATTTAGAAGTTCTTTGCCACCATTTTCGAGGATAAGGTATAGATTTATTTTTAGTCCATGGGCAAAGAAGAGGACCCTTCCATTTTGAAATCTATTTCTACAGTGCGTATCAGTGAAGGAGAGGCCAAAGTGGTTTTCTAACTGAAAAGTAGGACCAAGAGAAATGAAATTAAGATGGAATATAGAACATGGAGAATCTAGGAGTCCGTTCTGTAGTGGCTGCTGAAAGTCAGATGAGCAGCGATAATAAACACTATGAGTTTTGAGACACTTGAATATATGGTTGGCCAAATTGAAATGGCTTCTCAACTTCTTTTTCCATAAGGTGGAAGAAAGCCTCAGATGTCTGGGTCTTCTCCCATGGGCTCTGACTTTACTTCCATGCTTATGAATTTAGTAGATAGGAAGGTACAGTGCTCAGGTATGGCATAAATGGATGCTTGCTGCTGGCTTCCTACTGCCTCACTTAAGTTAGTTTCTTTGTCAGGTGGCTGAACATCCTAGTGGATTTGGTATAACATCCATATCATTTGTAAGAGAGTATAATTATAGAGTTTTGATAAACAAAGGAGGATCTATAGGGAACGCATCTATGTGCTTCTAGATGACTAAGGCATACCCATGTAGAATGACATCCATTTAAGCATGAATGATGCCAGCCAGAAATTTTGATGCAAAGTATCAAGGAAGATAGCATAGATATCCATGAAGAGATAGTAGTAACAGACAAATTTTTTGAGACTTAAAAAAAAAATGTGACATCTGAAAAAAATGAAAAAATTGGAAAAAAAACACAAAAGAGTTTATATCTGACTGAAGACCTCATTCATAGAAATAGATACAACGTAGTTTTAAAATATTTTGAAATGTTTTAAGAATTTGGAGAATATAAGAATAAAACAATTGAAATATTCATACTATTATTTAGAATTAATAAATATTTTTATTATCCATCATTTGCAGAATTTTAAATAAAATAAAAACTACTGGCATAGGAAAATTTCACTTATCTTACTATTTTGTGTGTGGCTTATAAAAAATGAATAAATGATACCCTATCATAACAAAATTCTGAGAAAAAATTTTATTTTTACTGAGGAATTGCTATTATAAAAATGGTGCACCCATCAGTTTGTTTTCTGTATTTATAGGTCGGATTCTGCTTTTTGTTTCTTTATTCATTTGTTTTGTTTTTTAGACTCCACACATAGAAGAACACACTGATGGTTGCCAGAGGGGAGAGGGGTGGAAGGATGAGCAAAATGGGTGAAGGGGAGTGAGAGACACAAGATTCTAGTTATGGAATGAATAAGTCATGGGGGAATTAAAGGTACAATACAGGGCCTGTAGTCAATGGTACTGTAATAGGGTTGAATGGTGACAGATGCTAGCTACACTTGAGGTGAGCATAGCATGACATATAGATTTGTGGAATCACTGTGTTGAATATCTGAAACTAATACACTATTGTGTGTCAAGTTACTCCAGTTTTTAAAAAATAGTGCATTTAATGTATAGCTACATGTTTATTTACATGTGAAAGAATTTTTGAAGATTATATAACTAGAAGTAGAATTACTAAGTCATTTTCAACTAACCTAATAATGTCAAATTCTCAACAAAGGGTTATACAAATTTACACAACCACTTCCTTACAAATCTTGGTGTTTTGTTAGCTCTCAGTCTAACCACTATTATTGTAGGAATGCAAAAATGGTTCAATATTAGGAAATCTCTAATTAATGATTTAAATATATAGGTAAACAACATAATAATTTAAATATGACATCAAAATAGACATCTAATAAATGAAGAGATATATTAGGTTCATGAATTGTGAATATGTCAGTTTTCTTTAAATTAATGTACATATTAAACATACTCCCTATGTGAATCCAAGGTGACTTTTGGAAATCAAGTTTATTCTGAAATGTATATCAAAAGGCAAAAGGCCAAGATGGGGAAGGCAATTTTGAAGAACAAAGCTAGAGGATTTATACTATATCAAGACCTCCTATAAAGCTATATAACAGAGTTTGATATTGGCTCAAGAACCTAAAAATAAACCAATTTGAAAATATCAGAAAAGCTCTACTTGATGATGACAGCAACAAATAACAGTAAAACATGTTTGTCAAATAAATATAGTCAAAGTGCTCTTGGTACTATTATCTTTAATAACCAAAAATTGGAAAGCTCCTCCAAAGTCTGTCATTAATGAAATGATTTAGAATGTAAACTTATATGTGCTCATATGGAGATATTTTTAAGATGTATTATTAAATTTTAAAATGTTATATTTTAAAGAGATTATTATAACATTTTATGGAAAATTATGTACCCACATACAAATTTCATACAAATCTCAGAGAAACATAGATTCATTAATGTATCAAGAGTGCTTACCTCTGGGTATATTAGCTTATAGGGTTAATGCAGATTCCAATTTTTATAAGTCAAGTTCTGTAAAATTTAATAAAGTTGAATTAGATTCTAGCCCTGGATAAATGCTCCCCAAAATGTAGTTGGTATTTAGGGACTTCAAATCAGAAAATCATTTATGTTACATATAGCTGTAAGAAACTTACAAAATAATTGTAACTTGTAGCTTATGCTGGTTTATCATCTACTTCCTAAAACATTTATAGTTGCAGCAGCACTAAAGGTGATATTATGGATTTGGCGATCTATTACAGATAGCCAGGATTGGAAATACATTCTATGTCATATATCCACTTGTGACAAAGCAACTCACTAAAAAAGGCGAGAAGATATCTTCTGCCCTTTTTTCCCACCAGCCCTTCCAAAGTGTCCTCTGAGAATTTCCAGGACAATTCTTGAAAACAACAATGAGTGAAACAAATCTTTTGATTTGATTTTATTTTTTTTTAAAGATTTTATTTATTTACTTGACAGAGAGAGAGACAGTGAGAGAGGGAACACAAGCAGGGGGAGTGGGAGAGGGAGGAGCAGGCTTCCTGCAGAGCAGGGAGCCGAATGAGGGGCTCCATCCCAGGACCCTGGGATCATGACCTGAGGGGAAGGCAGATGCTTAATGACTGAGCCACCCAGGCATCCCAAATCTTTTGATTTTAAAATGTGTTAGAAAGCTAGAGTAATGAAATGATTGATACTTTACCTTCCTAAGAATAGAATAATAAAGAGTTGTAAGAAACCTGAGACTTTAGTAGAAGAGTCCTATATTAAAAATACACTGTTTAGGGGGCGCCTGGGTGGCTCAGTCGTTAAGCGTCTGCCTTCGGCTCAGGTCATGATCTCAGGGTCCTGGGATCGAGCCCGCATCGGGCTCCCTGCTCAGCGGGAGGCCTGCTTCTCCCTCTCCTACTCCCCCTGCTTGTGTTCCCTCTCTCTCTGTGTCTCTCTCTGTCAAATAAATAAATAAAATATTAAAAAAAAAAATACACTGTTTAGGATAAAGTTGCGGTTACTTGGGAATAAATAGGCTGGTAAACTACACAGTCTTAAATAAAAATGAATTCAAATACTTTAAATATATGAATAATAGTTCAAGCAATAAAGGATAGAAATATATAAGTGAATAACATGCTTTGTTGTATTTTATAATATTGGCTTAGGATCATGACAAAGGCAGAAACCACAGAAATTAAGGTTAATAGATTTTATTAAGTGAAGATGAGCAAGCTCCCTATTACCTCAAAAACATATTCAAAATTCTAAAAGGCAAAGCTGAACTAGAGAAAAGTAGCCAAATATATATGTCCTTAATATCAAATTCTTATAAGTTGATATGGAAAATTTCAAGAGCCCTATATAAAAATAAGCCAAGGTAAAATACAAAATGTTTAAGAAAATATATAAATAGGGCGCCTGGGTGGCTCAGTTGGTTAAGCGACTGCCTTCGGCTCAGGTCATGATCCCGGAGTCCCGGGATCGAGGCCCACATCGGGCTCCCTACTCGGCGGGGAGTCTGCTTCTCCCTCTAACCCTACCCCCTCTTGCGCTCTCTCTCTCACTCTCTCTCTCAAATAAATAAATAAAATCTTTAAAATATATATATATATATAAATAATAGTTGAATATATGAAAAAGAGAGTTTGATTTCAGTAAAATATACGTCAAAGTCACAGACATCAAAGTGTTTTAGTGCTTTACTTTGGGTGGTATAATTATATATCTGGTATGTATTTTTCTATATTTCTTGATTATCACAAATATTATGTATTAAACATGTTCTATATTTGAAATTGGAAATTTTTTAAGTAAATAATTTATTTAATGAAATTGAAACATAGAAAATTCTTTAACTTTTCTTCTCCATACCTTATTCTTGCTTTGGGAGTTGTGACTCTCAGTCACTGAGACTCAGGAGTTTTTCACTTGCCCCCACTTTCTTCCATGTTCCTTTTGTGTGTCCCCATTCTAATGAAGGAAAACTCCCTTTTATTTTGAAACTGCAGAAAACAACATGAGGAATTTGTCAGTTAATGACCCTGGGAAAACCTTGCGTCTTATAAATGAATTCCCTCAGCAATTAAAAGCCATACATTTGGTAAGCTAGATTATTCAGAATCTCTCATTAGTGTGTAGCTTTTCCCCATAAAAATGAGACAGAAAACTGAATGGGAAGAAATCACAGAGGGAGACAAACCATGAGAGACTCTGGACTCCCGGAAACAAACTGAAGGTTACAGAAGGGAGGGGGGTGGGGGGATGGGATATTAACTGGGTATTAAGGAAGGCAGGTGTTGCGATGAGCACTGGGTGTTATACACAACTAATGAATAGTTGAACACTACATTAAAAACTAATGCTGTACTATATGTTGGCTAATTGAACATTAAAAAAAAAGAGACAGAAAGAAGGCATTATCAACCAAATAATATAACCATGTTTCTATGAGCAGACACAGACATACAAACTGAGTGTCTCTTTAAAATGTGGAAAACTTTGAATTTTCCAAAGTCCAAAGTAAGATGAATTTAGAAACATGAGATAAATAGAAAACTTGTTATAAAACTTTGATGGTCACAAAAATCTCTTTCATTAATCCTATCATCTGAATAAAGGTGCAGAGAAGAGTACCATTTAATGAAAATAACTAGTTCCTAAGAGTCACATCTCTCTGATACCTTTCTAATTTTCCTCTATTATTAGTTCCTTTCAGATTTGTAAACTCTGTTGGTACTGTCTTGTGCCAGAGTACTTCATGGTTAAAATGAAAGTAAATTGCCATTCTTTATTTGATCTCTTCCTTGTTAAGCAATAGCTGACTAATTTATTCTTTCTCACATTGGACTGCCTGTGTTTATGAAGTCAACAAATGGCCTATGGCCTATATAACTAACTACTTTGTCTAATTATGCTATTATTTCAGTGAACAGCTTGGTCAACAATATCTAAAACTACTTTATTTTTGTCATCTCTGAATTGATTACTTCACCCATTGATTACTTCATACATTTGTAGCTCAGACACTTAAGGAAATAACATATTTATTAATGGGGTTCATGTATTATTTCCAGAGCTGCTATAGTCATTCTTGTGTATTTCCTATGGGCATAATTACTCATTTGTCTTAGATATACTTTGGAGTAGGATTACTGGATCACGGGGTAGGCATGTCTTTTAGAAAGTGCCAAAGAGTTGCAAAGTGGTTGTACTGATTTACACTTCCACCCTCAGTGTAAAGAGTTCTGGTTGTTCTACATCTTTACAAGACTTTGGTATTCTGAAGCCTTTTTAATTTTAGCAATTTTTAAAGATACATTGGAATCCTCATTGTGGCTTAATTATTATTTCCCTGATTATTCATGGTGTAGAATATTTTTTCATATGGTTATTAACTTTTTTAATATTTCCTGTTGTGAAGTATCTACTTACCTCTTTGTGTCCAAAGCTTATGAGTACTTGCCAAGAGAGAGGGGCAAACCAAGAAACACTCTTCACCATAGAGAACAAACTGATAGTCACCAGAGGAGAGGTGGGTGGGGGGATGGGTGAAATAGATGATGGGTATGAAGGAGTGCACTTGTTGTGATGAGCAATAGGTGTTATATGGAAGTGTTGAATCACTATATTGTACACCTGAAACTAGTATTACACTGTATATTAACTAATTGGAATTTAAATAAAAACTTAAAAAAAAAAGAAAATTAAAAGTTGACTTATACCAGAGAAGACATTTCAAATACATATTTCCAACAATGTTCTTATTTTGAAAATAAACAAAAAATGCAATAATGTAATATTCATAGTGTATGGTAGGGTTTCTCAATATTGACATTATTGACATTTTAGGCTCGAGGATTCTCTTTTGTGGGAGACTGCCTTGAGCACTGTATGATATTTAGGTGCATTCCTAGCCTCTATCCATTACATGCCAGTAGTAGTTCCCACATGGGACACCCCAAAATATCCCCAGATATTACCTAATCCCCCTTGGTTGAGAACCACTGATATATCCCATTTGAGTAATAATAAATACAAACATAAATATATAAATATTAAATATAAAAATTTAAATGTAAAATTTTAAATATAAAGTATTAATAAAAATTGCAAGAAGAGTTAAGATAACCAAGAGAAAAAAATAACCAAGAAAACCATATTCAAAAATACTTAGATGATGGAATTTTAAAGATTCTAAAAACAGGTTTTTTTAAATGATCAGGAAATTATAGGAAAACATAAACATGCGAGAAAAAATAAAAGATATTAAAAAAAGAGTCAAATGGAATTTTTAGGGCTGTAAAATACAATATAGAAACTGAGAAATTCCATTTCAAAGACAAAAGAATATCAACAACAAAAAATCCCTAGATAGAAAATAGAAACCATTTTTTTTTTTTTTAAAGATTTTATTTATTTATTTGAGACAGAATGAGAGAGAGAGAGAGAGCACATGAGAGGGGGGAGGGTCAGAGGGAGAAGCAGGCTCCCTGCCGAGCAGGTAGCCCGATGCGGGACTCGATCCAGGGACTCCAGGATCATGACCTGAGCCGAAGGCAGTCGCTTAACCAACTGAGCCACCCAGGCGCCCCGAAAATAGAAACCATTTAAGCTAAAGCTAAAGCAAAAGCCAAAAAAAATTGTGGAACATATTAACAGAACCTCAGTGACCTATAAAAAATATCAAATGATCTAACACATCTGATACTGGATTCACAGATGACAGAAAAAATATTTGAAGAAATAATTTAAAAAATTCTAATGAAAAGTACAAATTCACAGACCAAAATTAGGTTTGAATGCATCAGGAAAAAAGAAAGAAAATCACTTCAAGACATACAATAAATGCTGAAAATGAGCAGTTTATAAAATCTTAAAATCTGTTAGAGGAAGAAGGATACATTATAAACAGAAGAACAAGAAATTAACAATTCTAGAATTTTTTTCAGAAACAATGCACACTATCTATAAAATATGAAAAGAAAAAAACCCTCTCAAAGTAGAATTCTATACCAAAATTATCTTCTTGAACTTTAAGGTGAAATAAAGACATTTTGAGCAAATAAAAGATTAAATATTTCATGGCCATCAGAAATGTCAAATGAAGCTGTAATGACAATGTATTACATTTATAATATGTTCAAATAAAAGTATGACATGACAATATAGTACAGAGATAAGAGGGTAGAGAAGTTCAGTATGTTATACGTGAAATGGTATAATACTATAAAGGTACTAGAAAGTGATAATTTAAATAAAGTAAATTTAAATAAAGTAAATTTAAGGCAAGTAAATTGGCTGTAAGTAACTGGAAAATAAAACCACTCTCATTTAGTCATGCACACATTTATGGGAACTTAGAGGAAGATTAAAACAAGTCATGTAGAAACCACCCAAAAAAGATGTAGTACTAAGGCAGGAGTTTGGAATGCTAAGGTTTTGTCAGATGCTTTAGGGATTCCTGAACCAGCTATTGGGGATAAAGAAATAAAATGACATGGAAACATCCAAACAGAGAAAGGGTGGGCATACTTCTCTCTGACCCACTAAAGCCATTAGTCTGAACACTGTGAATTTAGTGTTCATAGGGAGAAATCATCTGACGATGATATTAAGCAGATTTCTCTGAAGACAAGGGCCTGCACAGAAGCAGCAAATGGATTTTACTGGACTTCTTCCAGGAGCCCCAGTGGTCTAAAAATGGGAATTCAATGGAACTGACACCTATTCAGCGCTAGGATTTGCTAATCCTCTTGTTAGCAAGCCTTCTTGCTCAACTCTAGACCTCAACAGTTATCTCTTGTTGCGCTACCTTGAGGCATTGACAGTGACTGAAATATTCCAACCTCCAGACCAAAAAAGCCCTATCTCATAGCAATGGGATGCCCAGAAGACCACTCCCCACAGGTCCTCTTCCCTGGCATGATCAGGGGCCAAACACATACCGACCTGCACCCGCGATCACGCAATCCTTGCCTGCTGTCTTGCAGGTACTCCCCTAAACCTCTCCTAGAAAACTCTAGGTGTCCATCTTGCAGGCAGAGAGGTCTATTGTAAGGCTTGAGCTTGCCACCTCACCCGCTACAGGCACCCGAACTAAATTTTTCCTTCTTTTCCAAACCCTTGTCTCTTGAGTTTTTGGCTTCTCTTGCCATGAGTTTATTCGGGTTTGTTTGGCAAGTGTTGGCAAACCCAGCCAGGAGCTATGCTCTCAATTTGTGCAGCCCCCTCAAGGTTCCCTGGGACAGCACAGTTGGCCCCAGCAGCATTCCAGTGCTCACCCACTCATTTCGTGAGTTAAGGGCTCTGATACATGGTTCCATAATAGTCTTACAGAAGCAGCCACCAAGAATACAATGGAAGGTTTATAATGTTGAAGAATCTATCAGTGTATTTCATGTGGAGCAATTCCTCTGATAAGAAAGGCACTTGACTGTTACTAATCAACAAAAAGGACCCAAGAAACATTAGATTACAAGGCTATATCACATTTCTTTTTTATTTTTTTAAGATTTTATTTATCTACTGAGAGAAAGTGAGAGAGAGAGAGAGAGAGATAGATTGCGAGTTGGGGGAGGGGCAGAGGGAGAGAGAGAGAACCTCAATCTGACTTCTGCTCTGAGTGTGGAGCCAGTCGGCAGGGCTCGATCCCACTATCCGAGACCATGACTGGAGCCAGAATCAAGAGGGAAAATCAAGAGTCAGCCCTCAACGACTGAGCCACCCAGGCACTCCTGTATCACTTGTCCTATCACTCTTGGAGCAGTGGTCTCAATGAAAATGGAAACAGGCAATTCAAAGTTACTTCAAACAGGAGTGGAGAGGCATGAAGGTCTGGCTGGTTGTATTGGGTAAATGTATTTTTCAATTGGATATGGAAGAGAGACAAGGGGATACTCCACAGGAAACATTTCCTATAACTGGAGGTGGGAATAAGGAAATGGTGGGACTACAATTCCCCAGCTTTCTATCGTTATATCTTCTGTTTTGATAGCCCAGTTATGCTTACAATAGTGCCAGGCCTAAGATTAGTATACAGTAAATGGTAGGTATATGTTTATGATTGATCCTTTTTTAATATTCTTTGAGTAAGTTTTCATATTAGAACACTCCAGACCTGATAGTGGTTTTATATTTCCTTGATAAAATATATCAATTTTGGTAAGTATGCAGTGCCAGAAAAAGTTTTCTCTGTTGTAACTCAGGGAAAACAACATGGCATCTTTAATAATTCCCATTGGTATTTGATCATCAGTTGGGTATTGTTAGGTCTCAAAATACATCATTTCTTTATCACCACTCTCTCAATATATATGACTCTTTTTAGAGAAAATATTCATATTTGTCCTTATTTTAGGGAAATACCATTATTTTTGGAAAGAGAAGCTCTCTAGGTTTCAATGTGTCTGACTCAAGTAATGTTCTGAAACACTGTAGAACTGGTAAGTCATAGGGGAAGTTTTAACATACATTAAAACAGTATAGAACCATTTCTAGATATTGGCTTTTAATCCCGTTGTTCAGAGGTAGAATCAAATGTTGAAAGTCCTTTGGGAGCTAAACACTATGACAACATCAGAGAGTTCTAGAAGGCATTATCATTCTAGTTGTCATACAGACACACAGCATAGTCTCATTATAAGTGTGATAACATGGGGCAAATTAAATAATTGAGTACACTTGGATACACTTCAAGTGATTTTATTGTCCATCTGCTAAAGAGTTTCCATGTCAAACTTCATGATGTCAATATCATTACCAATAAACATTTGAGAACATTTCCAATCCATGTCAAATGGTGCCTCCTCAGGAAGTAAGTGGCTGAATGAAATTTTGCATTTGTTTTCAAAGAAATGTTATTCCTTGTGCTTATAAACCTACTAGACCTAATACTTCAATTTATCCTGTTCTGGTCAAGAAGCAGACAAATAAAAGTCAACTAAATTGACTAGTATCATGTGGACAAGAACATGACTTTTGGCAAATCTGACCTAAGCCATAATTGCTTTTATTTCATGTTCTTCTGTTTTAAGATTACAAGTACTTTTATTTTTTTTATTTTTTATTTTTTTAAAAAATACATATTTTTTTAAAGATTTTATTTATTTATTTGAGACAGAATGAGAGAGAGAGAGAGAGCACATGAGGGGGGCAGGGTCAGAGGGAGAAGCAGGCTCCCCGCTGAGCAGGGAGCCCGATGCGGGACTCGATCCAGGGACTCCAGGATCATGACCTGAGCCGAAGGCAGTTGCCCAACCAACTGAGCCACCCAGGCGCCCCAAGATTACAAGTACTTTTAAAAAAAACACATTTTAATAGAATAAATCATTCCTATATTCTCAAATAATTGGACAGACTGCTCTCTGTAGATCAGGCAACTAGTAGATCAATCACAGTATGTCTTTTCTCTTCATAATTTGATGCATATGATCTGTGAGTAAATTTCTACTTCTAATTCTCAGTTTAACTGAGTCTATAATTAGAATTAAAATGTTGATTTCAAAGTTTATATATCTTTCTCCTCAGCCATTTTAGAATAGCCAGAAAATTGTTCATAGTAAGAAGAAAGCTAAGGAACTTTGCTTCTGTGGGAAAGGATGATGCTGGTCAGATAATCAAAATGATTGCTTTGAAAACATAAATTTTTTCTCTTTTCTCTCTTGCCCCTTCCTTATCTGAGAGCCTGTTTATCCCTCTCCCTCTGCCCCTCCCCCCGGTTCATGCTCTCTCTCTTGCTCTCTCTCTCAAATAAATAAATAAAATCTTTAAAAAAAAAGAAAATGTGTTTTAAAGGAAAATTATAAATCAGTGCAAGTTAAACTATCAAAACAGAAACAAAAAAAAGTAGAAAAATTCTTTGACTTTCAGTAAACCTATATATTCCACAGTTATATATCACTAGTGCATTATTACAAAAAGTTTTTCTTTTTCTTTTTTTTTTTACTTTTCTGTTGTTGTTAACAAACTTTATTTTTAGATTTACAGAAAAATTTCATAGATAGTACATCGAGTTCCCATATTCCTTACATCCAGTTTCCCCTATTGTGGTGCATTTGTCACAACTAATGAATTGATATTGATGCATTATTATTAACTAAAGCCCACACTTTATTCAGATTTCCTTAGTTTTTACCTAATGTCCTTTTTCTGTTCCAGAATCCTATCCAGGATAGCACATTAGATTTAGTCCTCATGTCTCCTTAGGCTCCTCTTGGCTGTGACACTTTCTCAGACTGTCTTCATTTTTTTTTTTAATATTTTATTTATTTATTTGACAGGGAGAGAGAGAGAGCACAAGCAGGGGGAGCGGCAGGCAGAGGGAGAGGGAGAAGCAGGCTCCCTGTTGAGCAGAGAGCCTGACATGGGGCTCGATCCCAGGACCCTGGGATCATGACCTGAGCCGAAGGCAGACGCTTAACTGCCTGAGCCACCCAGGTGCCCCTGGACTGTCTTCATTTTTGATGACCATGAAGGTTTTGAGTGTTACTGGTTGGGTATCTTATAAGATGCCCCTGCATTGGAATGTGTCCGATGTTTCCTAATGATTATACTGGGGTTATAGATTTGGGGGAGGAAGTCCACAGAGGTAAGTGCCATTTTATCCTATCAAGGATACATAATGTTGAGACTAATCACTGTTGCTAATGTTGACTTTTATCACCTGGCTGAAGCAGTCTTTGTCAGGTTTCTTCACTCTCAAGTTACCTTTTCCCTCACTTCTCATACTGTCCTCTTTGGAAGGAAGTCGTTATGCACACTGACCACTTAAGGAGTGGGGTGCTATGCTTCACCTCTTAAACATGAAATATTTACATAAATTATTTAGAATTCTTCTGCATGGGAAAATTTTCTCTTCTCCGCTTATTTATTTGTTGAATTACTTATTTATACCAGTGTAGATTCATGAATTTTTATTTTACATTCTGGTTATAATCCAATAGTACTTTATTTATTTGGTTACTCAAATTGTTCCAGCTTTGGCCCTTGGGAGCTCTTTGAATTGGCTCCTGTGTCTCTTTGACATGTCCCCATAACTCTCGGGTTTTTTTTTTAAGCAACCTGTTTGCTTTTTAATGGATTTTGTTTGGTCTAGTAGTAAGTCTAATATCATTTAGCTCCATTATTCTGTGAGCATTTCTCTTTTCCATTATTAAAGTAATAGACAATAATGAAAATTGAAAGATAAAAGTAGAAAAAAGTACAATTCAATCTTTATTACTTGAGTGTGTTCTCTTGAAGTGTCTTCTTTTTTCTGACTTTGCATACTTTCACCATTTCTTTTTCTTTAAAAATAGGTCTAATCATTCTTTGTAAATAATTTCATATTTGGGTTATATCTATTTAACAATATATTATGAACATTTTCCTGCCTCATTAATATATATCACTTAAAATGTTCTACATAGATCAATTAACCTTTCCTTTTAATTGATTAAAATTAGCCCATAAATATCCTCGGTGTATTGCATAATGATGCATAGCAGGTCTTTACACAGGGACTGAATAAATTAGCTATTTAGAGAGTTTCAATATTTCTTAATTATAAATAGTGATGAAAGGAGTGTGTGTGAGGCTACAAGTTAAGTACTTTTACATATTTAAGATTTCTAGAAGTTGAGCAGAGTCCAATAATAGCATCAATATTTTTGAAGCTCTTAGTTCATGATTAGATTATATAAAATTGAGCAAATTGTGTGAGGCTAACCATTGAAAGAAAGGGAAAAATATTGTCCATTCTACCCAAATAATCAAGGGATCACTCGTTGAGAATGTCAACAAAATGGGCTGATTAATGAGACATAAGTCTTAAGTTTTTCTTGTTAAATATCTGTTTTCACTCACTTCATCAACATCTCTATTGATGGCCTTTATAACATGTATTATGGAGAATATGAGTAATTTGTCTATTTTCAAGGAGCTTAAAAATGATCTGGGGAAAGAAGAATCACAAACTAGAAATGAGAGAACTCAGATTAGAACAGATTTGTCTAGCTCTTGTTCTAGTGTTACTTCAATTTCAGAATATTAATACCTAACGGACATGGTATACCTAGAGAATAAGTAAATTGGTAGAGCACATGAAATGGACCATAAGTATAGTGGAAATTGTTATGGGTTTTGTACTAGGGAAAGTTTTATTATTTAGAAGAAAAGCCTCCAAGTGTCCCTAAGAATATGGTTATATAAACAGAGGAATTCGTCTACCTAAAAAGAAGAAAACATGTAGAGATAAGAAAAAATGGATGGGGAATGTGGAAAACCATGAATTTGCTTTTACCAAAACAGAAGTTGTATTTTTGCACTATTAGAAAACAGTATTGGATATTTAGAGTGGTTGAGAGGCTGATTGTGAAGGCCTTGGTGAACTTGGGGATTGATAATGGAGTTATTTAATTGTAGGTTTTTAAAGAAGACAATAATAGGATGAAAACAGAATTTTATGAGTAATGTTCAATTCCTTAAAGAAAACTGTATTTGTGGGTAATTACATTGTGCATCATCAACAATATTGAATTCTATATAGTTGTAAAATGCTGTAGATTTTCATGTGCTCATAGGAATATATTTTTATCGTATTGACAACCCAAGGAAAATAACTATGCATATGAACACCATTCTCTCAATAAATAGTATTGAACACTATTGTCTTAATAAATAGCATATAAATGTAAATATATACTAATACCCCCACCACACACACACACACACACACACACACACACACACACACACACTGTGCTAATGTGTATATTACTTTTCTCAAAGGCTATCCAGGAAACAAACTGTTAAGAGTTATCATCCTGCTATGTGTGGCATGTTTTCTTTTCCATTAGTATAAGCTACTTTGATCTTTTTCTAAAGCAAATTAGGGAAAAATACATACTTCTAATGATTTTTTTAGAATAGTTACTCTTTCTGTTTAAAAATGCTCACATTCAATTTGACAGTTAAAAATATGTTTAAAGTTCCTAATTTACATGGATTTTGCTTTAACACTGTTTTTAATCTAGATCCTGAATATTCATTATATATTTCATTCATTCATTCACTCCTTCAATAGATATTTGAGTAGTCATACAGTATTCCAGATGCTAGAATGTGTATAACTACTTCATGTATATTTGAAGTCTGTCCTGTTCTCTTGAAATGCAGTTTCAAAAATGAGATTTCAAAAAGCATTAGTATGAATCTTTAAAGGATTATCCATAAAACTGAAAGGAGATATAACCTTTCTAGACACAGAAAGGAATAACTTTACATACTAAATAAGACTTAGCACTTTGCATCAATCCAAGGTTCTCAGAGTAGGAAATCGACTTGAGGATATGTGTATATGGGGAAAAAATACATCCTCTGTTGGATAAATGTACCCATGGGGTGTCTCAGAGAAACAGAGTGTACAGCATCATGATGCTTCTTCCTTCTGTTTCTGATGACTGGGAACGTGAGTTGCAGGAAATTGATGGGATTACAGGATAAGGAGATGCAAGGCTATTCCCGGGATTCACGTGAGGCACATTCCCCTGAAAGTATTTTCTCCATTCTGGTAAGAAATAATGACACAAAAGGAAGGCTATACTTTATTTACTGAAGGAGCTTTATAAGACGCTAGATAATTGAGAAACCATTAATGATGAAAATAATTTTTTAGAGCAAAACCAGTAAAATCAGTGCTGTTATAAGCATGGGCTGATGGGAAAGTTATACCATAAATTTAGATGACTGTACTGAAAGAACTGTATTTCTATTATCCATATAAATCAGTTACCTCAAGCCACCTCATTTTGTCATTTTGAAGCTTGTGATAAATAAAAATGCACAGTCCAAACAACAATCCTTTTTATAGCCATCAACAAGTAAATGAATGAATACCAACTAAAAATGAAATAAATTCAGTTCCATTTCTCTGTGGACCTGTGCATCCTTGGTACTTTCTGCTTAAAATCCTAGAAGAGACGTTTGATGTGAATGATGTTAAATGTTGAGTGAATAATTTTTACATGGTTAATATATATAATAATATATGTCATATATATAATTATATGGTTTCACTCTTACAAGTGTGCAATGACCATCACTGATACTAGCATGAGCTCTGAGGGTTTCATGCAAGAATGGAGCAGGGAAGAGGCAATACATTTCTCAGGACCCAAAAACTTACAAGTAAGACTTAATTTAAGGTTTAATTAATAGTTCTTTACCAGAATCTCTTTCAAAATATGGGTCTTTAGAATCCTTGCTGTATTTTCTACATTTATCATTTCCAGGTTAAGAAACAATATTATTCTGTGAATGTAGAACCCACCACCATCATTATCATATTTATGAACATCTTTATAGCACAAAGAGGCATTCAGTATCATGTAGTCTGATTGTTTTCATTTTATTTTACTGAGGAGGAAACTTAACCCTGGTAAGGAGATACTTGTCCTATGTTGCCCCCAATGAGTAGCTCAGCTAGGTGTTGTATTGAGGTCTTTGGATTCCAAGTTCACAATACAGTGGTGATTTCATGTGCTGTTTTTATTTTTGTCTTTCAGAAATGTATATTCTGAATTCTCCTTGCTATTTGGTACACTTCTCTGGGACATTTCAGAAATCAATGACTAACAAAATCACCCCCCAAAAGTGGGAGGTGCTTTAAGTTCAGGTACCCAGTCTAAGTATCAAAATTAGACACCAACATGAACCATCCTTTCTGTAACCACAACTTTTCTGCCCAGGATTCTCACTCAATTTGATTATGATGGGATAAAGTTGACAACATGGAAAGGGCAAACCATTCGGTGGTGTCTGAGTTCATTTTGCTGGGACTTTCCAAATCTCAGACTCTTCAGATTCTATTCTTCCTAGGATTCTCTGTGGTCTATGCTGGGATTGTGTTAGGAAACCTCCTCATCTTGATCACCGTGATCTTTGACTCACGCCTTCACACACCAATGTATTTTCTGCTTATCAATCTCTCCTGTATTGATATGATCCTAGCTTCTTTTGCTACCCCTAAGATGATTGTGGATTTCCTCCGAAAACAGAAGACCATCTCTTGGTGGGGATGTTATTCTCAGATGTTCTTCATGCACCTCCTAGGTGGGAGTGAGATGATGTTGCTTGTAGCCATGGCAATAGACAGGTATGTTGCCATATGCAAACCCCTCCATTACATGACCATCATGAGTCCACGAGTGCTCATTGGGCTGCTGTTATCCTCCTATACAGTTGGATTTGTGCACTCATCTAGTCAGATGGCTTTCATGTTGAATTTGCCCTTCTGTGGTCCCAATGTGGTGGACAGCTTTTTCTGTGACCTTCCCCTTGTGATCAAACTTGCCTGCAAGGACACCTACCTGCTACAACTGCTGGTCGTTGCTGACAGTGGCCTCCTGTCCCTGGTCTGCTTCCTCCTCTTGCTTGTCTCCTACACGGTCATCATATACTCAGTCAGGCACCGTGCTGCCAGTGGTTTGGCCAAGGCCTTCTCCACTCTGTCAGCACACATCACAGTTGTGACTCTCTTCTTTGCCCCATGTGTCTTTATCTATGTATGGCCCTTCAGCAGATATTCTGTCGATAAAATTCTCTCTGTGTTTTACACAATTTTCACTCCTCTCTTAAATCCTATTATTTATACATTAAGGAATCAAGAAGTAAAAGCAGCCATGAAGAAGATAAGGACTCGACATATAACTTCAAAACACACTTTGTAGATGATGCTTCTGAAGAAATAATCTCTTGTGTGGACATTTTAAGGAATGAACTTTTAAGCTATTTCAAGTTCTGTAAAAGGAACCAGTAGGTATAACTTTTAAAGAGCAAACCCCTTGTATTAAAGAGGGCACGTTCTGCTTGGAGCACTGGGTGTTATACTCAAACAATGAATCATGGAACTCTACATGAAAAACTAATGATGTAATGTATGGTGAGTAACATAACATAATAATAATAATAAAAAAGAGCCAACCCCTTTTCTTGTCACTGTCAGTGGTTAAACACATGACATGTACAGTCTGGAAGACGTGCATTTAAATCCTCTCTTCACTACTTCTTCTCATGCAAATTTGAAAAAATGAATAAATTCTCTTTATCTACTTAGTTTATCTACAAAACTTCTTTATATGTTTCTTTTATTATTTTGACATGTTTTTAATCTTCACAATTATTATTACTACTTCTATTATGCTTGTAGTTATTACTGCTGCTATTATAGTTGTAGCTAATATTGGGAATCTCTATGTAGAAAATGCACACAGATGATGCCTCACATAGCCATGTAGCTGAGTGCCTGGTACTATTTGGTGCTAGAAAAACACATTTTGTAGATGATCCCTAGTTAACGTGTATTAACTTTTAGTTACTCTTTTGCCCCAGATACAGTACCTCCAACCATGCTTCACATATTTTGTGAGCCCACAATGTGCCAGGAGGTATATCCAGGGTTTCAGGAAGCTTATAGTCCTTGGATGAAAAGAGTGAACTAAATTTGTAAACATGTTGTGGCATGGACAGTATTATATTACATGGTTGAAAGTTCAACGCAACTTTATCAGTAATAACACTAATATTTGTCTCTTCCTTTTTTTCTGAATCCATGGGTAAATTGATTCAGAGCCCACAGGGGGGGTAAGAGGTGATCAATACTCCTGAAAAGTCTACAATCAATTCTTAGTAGCAGTATCAAGCTTTTATTTTCATTTTCAAAATACAGTTTACAAATAGAAAATAATCACTCTCTTTATTATTTTACTTTTTTGAGGGAGAGAGAGTGCGTGTAGGTGTGAATGGGGAGGGGCAGAGAGAGAGAAACTTTAACAGGCTCCACGTCCAGTGCAAGCCTGACGCAGGCTCTATCTCACGACCCTGAGATCATGACCTGAGCTGAAATCAAGAGTCGGACATTTAGCTGACTGAGCCACACTGGTGCCCCAAGAATCACTCTTTAGTGTAGAATTCTGTGAGTATTGAAAAATGCAGAGTCATGTAACTATCACAATGAGAATACAGGAGAATTTCATCAACCCTCAAATTCCCCTGTGCTCCTTTGTGGTCCACCTCTCTCGCTCCTGTCTTCTGGCCCTGAAAAAAGCGATCTGTTATTTATACCTAGTTTGCCTTTCCTAGACTGTCACATAAGTAGAATCATATAATAAGTAACCTTTTAAAAAAGTTTTTCTTTAAATTCCAGTTAGTTAACATACAGTGTAATATTAGTTTCAGGTGTAAAACAGTGATTCAGCACTTCCATATAACACCCAGTACTCACCACAACAAGTGCCCTCCATAAACCCTTTCACTATTTAACCCACCCCCTCACCTACCCCCTGGTAACCATCAGTTTGTTCTCTATAGATAAGAATCTGTTTCTTGGTTTGCTTCTCTTTCTCTTTTTTTTCCCCTTTGCTCATTTGTTTTGTTTCTTAAATTCCACATATGAGTGAAATCATGGTATTTGTCTTTCTCTGACTGGCTTATTTTGCTTGGCATAATACTCTCTATCTCCATCCATGTCATTGCCAATGGTGACATTTGATTCTTTTTTATGGCTGAACAATATTCCATTATATATATAGAGAGAGATATATAATATATCTCCTTCGTCCTATCCATTCATCAGTCAATGAACATTTGGACTGTTTACATAATTTGGCTATTGTAGATAACGGTGGTATAAATAGTGTATTAAGTAATTTTGTATTCTTTGGGTAAATACCTAGTAGTGCAATTGCTGGATCATAGGGTAGTTCTATTTTTGATTATTTGAGGAACCTCCATACTGTTTTCCAGAGTAGCTGCACTGGTTTGCATTCCCACCAACAGTGCAAGAGGATTCCCCTTTCTCTACATCCTCACCTGCACCTAGCATTTCTTTTGTTGTTAATTTTAGCCATTCCGACAGGTGTGAGGTGGTATCCATGTAGTTTTGATTTGCATTCCCCTGACGGTGAGTGATACTGAGCATCTTTTCATGTGTCTGTTGCTACCTGGATGTCTTCTTTGGAAAAATGTCTATTCTGCCTTTTTTTTTTTTTGAAGATTGTGTTTTTCTTTATTTGACAGAGAGAGACACAGCGAGAGAGGGAACACAAGCAGGGGGAGTGGGAGAGGGAGAGGAAGAAGCAGGCTTCCCACAAAGCAGGAAGCCTGACTCGGGGGCTCGATCCCAGGACCCTGGGATCGTGACCTGAACTGAAGGCAGACGCTTAACGACTGAGCCACCCAGGCGCCCCTATTCTGCCCTTTTTGTAATTGGATTATTTGGGGGATTTTTGTTGCTGAATTGTATAAGTTCTTTATATATTTTGGATACTAACTCTTTAACAGTTATGTCATTTGCAAATATCCTCTCCCATTCCACAAGTTGCCCTTTAGCTTGTTTATTGTTTTCTTTGCTGTGTAAAGTAAGTAGCCTTTTGAGCATGGCTTCTTTCACTCAACATAATGCCTTTGAGATTCATTCAATAGCAAGTTGTGTTTATCATTATAAATCTATGTTACATTTTAATATTTATTAAGTATCCTCATTGCTATTCTTCCTCAAATTGTCTTGAAACCAGTTCAGTTATTCATTGATATTAACTAGAATGTTTTTATCAAATAACATGAATACTAAGTAATTATATATGCATTAATTTTATACATTGATATGGGAGAAATGTGATATTGACAATATTGGTCTTTTTAATCCTAGAACCTAGAATTCTGCACTTATTCAGGCCTTCTTTTGTATCCCCCAGTGATGTTTTATAGCTTTCTTCATTAAATACTGAAACTATTAAACTTATGAATTATTTAATTTTATTTTAATTTTTATGAGGTCATTTTTACTCATAACATTTTGATATTTCTGTAATGAAGGAAAGAGATATATTTATATATATATTTACTTGAAATTAGTCACTGATCTGAACACTCTAATTCATTGAAATTTTTAGTCAATTTTTCAGGCTTAGAATATAATATTTCAACTATGATAATCTTATGTTCTCCTATTATTTTTCAACATCTTATTTCATATTTTAGCTCATGACATGTCTAGGACTTAATACAGTTTTGAAATTTTTCCTGAATGCTAAAGAATAAAATAGATATATGTCATAAAAGGTCTGACACATCTGTACACTAATAAGGAGAATTACTGATTTTAACATGTTTCTACAATATGGTGAGTATTTTACACATTTTTATAAAAATGACACATATTTGGGAGGTTAACAACTACCAATCACACTTGGCTTATTTGACATGGAAAAATTTGCTAATTTCATTGGCGCGATTATGAACATTTCCAATGGGTTGAAGTAAATCTTTTATAACTGTAGAAGAAATCTAAGAAAATGAAATCTAAAGTTGGGTGTTAAAACTAAGCAAAAACTGGAAGAAGTTTACAAGCAGCTTGCTTGCCACCTAGTGGCTGCAATCTCCTGTGTTTCTCTTTCATGTTTTAACAAAAACCAAGAATTAGGAAGGAGGATTTATAAGAATGGTCTGGAGTCTTTGCAGTCCCCCAATAGGCAATCGAAATGAAGCCTATACCTTCCAAAGAGGCAGTCAAGCTGATTACCATCTCAGCATTACCCAAAATAGCTATTTTCACAGACAAATTTTAATGTTATTTTAAGGGCTTCCCACCCACTAAAGGCTTAGAATTCAGCTAAGTCTAGAATTCCAGGGGACATCACAACTCGTTAAGTCACCATTAGGAGTTAGAGTATTCTGAAAAAGGCAAGGCAGACTAATACCTAGAAATTATCTGTACGTCAAAATCATGGTTCATGATTTTTAAATCTATTGCCTGCCATAAATTTACAAGACTTAGTTGTCTTTAACTTCCCTAAAAGTATGGATGATCCTTCCAAATTTCAAAAGGAACTAAAAATATATATACTTCTCATCATTTGAATTTGCAAGGCTGAACCCTTTGCTCAGAATTGTTCTGCCAGATGATTTTACTTTGAGCATAATCGGTCAGATAGTTGGTGTGTATAAAGGAAAGTAGGGCTTGTTTGAGGCTACTAAAGAGAGAGTGGCCAAAAGCAGTTCTTCTGTCTGTATCTAAAAGACAGTATTTGAAAAATTAATTAAGTAAATAATTAGACTGTCTAGGGAAGTCTTTGAGTTTCTCAGTCTTATAAGTGAGGTGCTCTTTTCATCCCCATTTTCTGTATGAGGAAACGGAGGCAGAAGGCTTTCATAACGTACCTAACTTTCCACAGCTAGAAGGGAAAGGACCAGATTCCAACTTGTCTGTTTTTAGAAGCTGTGCACGTCTTTATAATTCTATGCTACCTCTAACAGTATTAACCAAATTCTGGAAACACATTTGTAAATTACCTCCTTTCCAAATCCAGAAGTTGTTTAAAATATAACAGAGGGCTGGGAAGCTGACTCCATGGACAAATAATGCAAAGGCTTATTTATTGCTCTCATATACTTGAGTCAAAGAAAAGTGATGTAGAAACTTTCAAATCTAAGAGTCACTCAAAGGAATTGGGTTTTAAAAATGACTGCATATAATAAAGAGGATGAAATTTATAAATAGTGTTGATTGAAAAAAGGTAAACACAAAATAGTAAATGGTTTATATTTCTGCCCACAGAAAGTCTAAATAGAGGTATAGTCTTTACCAAACTCAAACTTGTCCTGCTCCCAATGTGCTGTAAGCCAAATTCTGAGACACTGGTTTTGAAGCAAAGAAAGCTTTATTATGAGAAGGCAGCCCAAGGAGAAGACAGGGAATCATTCTCAAAGCTGCCTTGCCCTGTTGGGCCTAGGCACAGCTTATAGACATGAGAGGAAGGTAATGGGTTTCTTGAAAACTTGGTGGGATGTCCTTGAAACTCTCTGGAGGTAAGCATTCTTCTGGACAATGTGGCATTACTGGGACCTGGTATGATTAGATATGTCAAGACTAATGTTACTGTCCAGCCCCCATAAGTTTCTACAATCAGTGGGTAAATGGGGAGTAGTGGTAAAAAAGGCAAAGCTAATGATTGATCATGCATGATGTTAAGAGGCGCATAAACCACAATTAAGTAGGGAACAAAACAGAACGTAGAGCCAAGTTAATAATGCAACTAATACAACTGTAGTCTGCTTATGCTTTCAAAACAGGTCCAGGAACCAAGCACCTGCCTCAACTCGCCATTCTTATTTAATAATTCCTCAATCGTGGGGAATAGGGATAATGACTGCTCTAGCTGCTTCCTGCTAACAAGGGGCAAAGAGCGATAGCCAGGGGAGTGGAAGTGGAAAACCTGCCCTCAGAAATATTCTGGAGTGTCTGGGCATGGGGCTTGGACCTTGCTTTTGAATGTTACTGTTTATCTGGGAGACTTTCCCGAGGTGGCAGCAGCTAGCAGAGTAGCATGCTGTCTTATTTTTACTTCTTTGTTTGTTTCTCTGTTTTCTGGACTCGATCCCATTTAGTAGAAAACTTAAAAGCATTCCCTACCAATGCCCGGGTAACCATCTCTAAAGCTACCTCTACTTTTTGTAATTTCCTTTGAATATCTGGGGCACTTTGCTAATAAGAGTCCTATTTATCACTTTTAAGTTTTCAGGTGCTTCAGGATCAATATCAGCATATTGGTGATATGCTTGTTGGAATCATTCAAGAAAAGATGAGGGGTCTTCTTGACACATCTGATTAACTTGTTGAACCTTATTTAGATTCTTTTGTCTGGTACTCCTGTTTTTATTCCTACTGGGATAAATTCTCAGTACTTTTGAAGTCTGGGGAGTCCTCCTGCATTTATATCTTGATTGGGGTCACAGGATAGCACCTTCTCTGGTGGCCCTAAAGCCTCTGCTCTGGAGGGATTGTTTGGAGCGAGGAGATGAAACCCAGGTTTGTTCAAGTTAAAAGAATGGGAAAAAATGGGAAACCTTAGTTGGGAGAGTCATAGACAGATATTTGAAGAAACCAGGAGAATTTAGGATCTAGTCAGTTGTATAGGCAAACAACAAACATGCAAAGACAATCAGAATTAGAATTTAACATGCATAAAGTTGTGTTATTGGAATATAATTTTTTCTCTCTAAATTTACCCTCATTTTTATTGAAGGTACTAGATTAAGACCAATTTGTTTGCAAAATAAATCCAGGGTTTTTTGGGGGGGCTATGGTGAGCACTGTGAATTGTGTAAGACTGTTGAATCACAGACCTGTACCTCTGAAACAAAAAATAAATCCAGTTTTAACAAACTTGGCCTAATTACTTACATAAGCACAACAAGAATAGTGATCAGCCACGTAGGTTCTTTTAAATCTGCTTTGCTAGATCTATTCATAAGGAATATCAGATTGAACTTCTAATAGTCTTTTGAGGCCAGAAACCAAGTCAAATACTTGCCATTAGATTTGTCTGCAATACCTGTAGACTTGGGTTATTTCCTCTCTTCTCGAGGTCCCCCAAATATGCTGAGCTTCCTGCACCTACTAGCAAATAACATTCTGTACTCTCCTGGTAAGGCTCCTTGGAACTCCATAAGGAAGACACCACCAGGCTTACATTTCCAAGGGCTTCATTGGCACTATAAAGTCAACCTTAGTTCCTTAAAGCTGTCTGGTCCTATCTGGAGGTTATGCATGTCTCTCTCAAATATGGCATTCCAGTCAAAGCCTTCATAAAATAACCAATGTTTCCAATAATGTTTTGTTACAAGGAGAACAGATCTTATTGAATTTATGGAAATAAGTATAATTGTCATAAAAGAAAGAATACTGACTGTGAGTTTCTGATTTCTGGAATGTTCAGGTAGGGAGAAAAAATCAATTTGTTCACAAAGGTGTATTTTATCAAATCTCTGTAAGTCATAGATCTCTTAGGAGAACAAGTTTTCTTAAATCTGGAAGAGCAAATAGTAGAGAAAGAGCAATGTTTCAAACAAGACTCATAAAAACCGTAACTCCAAAAGACATGTCCATTTTCATTAAACCAACAAACTCAAGCTTTAATTTAACAGAGATTATCCCAGATTATATGAACCAGAGAAGCATTTGAATTATTTTCTGAGTGTTAGGATGCTCCATTCTAGTAAGTGCTTGTCTTCAACTAAATAGGGCTCTTTTTTTTTTTTTTACTGTTTATGCATTTTTATTTGTTTATCTTACATCTCTAGAAGGGCAAGAGCCAGATACAATTTCTTTAAAACTCAGATACATGGTAGACATGTAACAAATGTTTTTTTAAAATTTTTTTATTGTTATGTTAATCTCCATACATTACATCATTAGTTTTAGATGTAGTGTTCCATGATTCATTGTTTGTGCGTAACACCCAGTGCTCCATGCAGAACGTGCCCTCTTTAATACCCATCACCAGGCTAACCCATCCTCCCACCCCCCTCCCCTCTAGAACCCTCAGTTTGTTTTTCAGAGTCCATCGTCTCTCATGGTTCGTCTCCCCCTCCGATTTCCCCCCCTTCATTCTTCCCCTCCTGCTATCTTCTTCTTCTTCCTTTTTTTTTTTTTTTTAACATATATTGCATTATTTGTTTCAGAGGTACAGATCTGAGATTCAACAGTCTTGCACAATTCACAGCGCTTACCAGAGCACATACCCTCCCCAGTGTCTATCACCCAGTCACCCCTCCCTCCCACCCCACCCCCCACTCCAGCAACCCTCAGTTTATTTCCTGAGATTAAGAATTCCTCATATCAGTGAGGTCATATGATACATGTCTTTCTCTGATTGACTTATTTCGCTCAGCATAACACCCTCTGGTTCCGTCCACGTCGTTGCAAATGGCAAGATCTCATTCCTTTTGACAGCTGCATAATATTCCACTGTATATATATACCACTTCTTCTTTAGCCATTCATCTGTCGATGGACATCTTGGCTCTTTCCACAGTTTGGCTATTGTGGACATTGCTGCTATAACTTCGGGGTGCACATACCCCTTCAGATCCCTACATTTGTATCTTTGGGGTAAATACCCAGTAGTGCAATTGCTGGATCGTATGGTAGCTCTATTTTCAACTTTTTGAGGAACCTCCATACTGTTTTCCAGAGTGGCTGCACCAGCTTGCATTCCCACCAACAGTGTAGGAGGGTTCACCTTTCTCCGCATCCCTGCCAACATCTGTCATTTCCTGACTTGTTAATTTTAGCCATTCTGACTGGTGTGAGGTGGTATCTCACTGAGGTTTTGATTTGGATTTGCCTGATGCCGAGTGATGTTGAGCACTTTTTCATGTGTCTGTTGGCCATTTGGATGTCTTCTTTGGAAAAATGTCTGTTCATGTCTTCTGCCCATTTCTTGATTGGATTCTTTGTTCTTTGGGTGTTGAGTTTGATCAGTTCTTTATAGATTTTGGATACTAGCCCTTTATCTGATATGTCATTTGCAAATATCTTCTCCCATTCTATCGGTTGTCTTTTGGTTTTGTTGACGGTTTCTTTTGCTGTGCAAAAGCTTTTTATCTTGATGAAGTCCCAATAGTTCATTTTTGCCCTTGCTTCCCTTGCCTTTGGCGATGTTTCTAGGAAGAAGTTGCTGCGGCTGAGGTCGAAGAGGTTGCTGCCTGTGTTCTCCTTTAGGATTTGGAGGGACCCCTGTCTCACATTTAGATCTTTCAACCATTTGGAGTCTATTTTTGTGTGTGGTGTAAGGAAATGGTCCAGTTTCATTCT